>NW_023405001.1:0-115594 GCF_013141755.1 Anopheles stephensi | reverse complement strand
GACAAAGTTATTGTTAAGAGGAGAGGAGTTAGCACAACCCGCAACAACGAGCATCAAGCGAGCGCAATATAACATAAATATCAGCGAGAGCACATTTTCTGCAACGCAGCATAAAATGTGTCACCAACCATCGTCGATCGAATCATGATCGCTGCCAGAAGTAAACATCGATCGCCATCGGATGACGCAGCTATAAAACATCGCAGCCCGCTCAATCATCGGTTCTTTCCTGCATTCTCCAGACACCGAGACGGACCGGCGTGAAACCCGTTCCAAGTAGGATCGCATCCCGCGTTCACGAGTCTAAATAAGAGTTGTTAATAAAATAGAAATTTTTTTTTTTAAACTCTAAACCCGTGAGTGCGTTACTAACTAATGTATTCATGATGAGTCATGGTGGATGGTACGACTGGTATAGAACTAGACTGTTCCTGCGGATTAATTATTTTATTTTTTGAGTGGTTTTCTAAACGTCTAATTTTACGAAAAATGATGGAGAAATCTTGTCACCTTCAAATCAAATTTTTATTAAGAGAAGTTCATTCAATCTAAACTTTTCTCTATTGTACCTAACATTCACTGCTCACTGTTTTCGCACCACGTATTCACAGTTATAAAATTTAAATTATATTATAGTAAATTAAATTGACTCGTAATGACTCACAGTAACAATATGCAGACTTTGAAACAATTGCAGCTCATCGTTGTTCACGTAGCGATGTCCACGAAGCGATGTCCACGTAGTGTCTCGAGTTGGAAGGTTGATGTAACGTTCCGGTATTGGAATGAAAGCTTGCGGGAGGCTCCGCATGGCCCTTTTGGATGATTGATCTACTACGGGTCCTCGGCGTCAATCGAGAGAGATGTCACGATGTGCAAGAACTTTCACTCTTCATGTAGCTTGTTCAGGTTTATTTTAATATTACTTCACCTGAACTTTTGTATCACGAATGTATATCGGCTGGTTTTATAGCTAGTTTCACACGACACTTTTAAACTTTGTGTAGAGTTTTTGTACTGCATCTCACTTATGTTTTGGTCGGTGTAGAAACGAATTAGCTACTGCCTCTATTCGTCGTTATACAGTTTTCTGTTCAAAATACTTATCACCTTACTTTAGACGTAGAGGTCCCTATTCGGGCGGGCGCTAGTTAAATCTATAGGGTTCGGACACAGACGAAGAAAATCGAGACTTGCTTGTTCTGCGGTCAAAATCGGAGTGAGTTTATTAAGTTTGATTTACATATAAGATGGTTATTTGGAATTGGATGGGGAAGGGAAAGGTATTGACGATTCTTGATGACTATTTTGCTGATTCGGCGATCAGTTACTGGGTAACTGGGTCAGACGATCAACACGGTTTGCTGATCGACGCTGTTTGCTGATCGTGTGCATTCGGGCCGGTGGCGGTTGACAACACTAGAAAATGCTGTGTTGACAACGCAGGTTGTTAACTTCTCCCTCTTTAAATTTAAGACTCCGTGCGAAAAACGTGAAGGTATGTTGGTGGTTGGTAACTCATCGGTTCTGGATTTGGGTCAGTTGGTTAATAACCTTTAGGTTCTGGAATACATTGCGGTTTGTCATCAGGTGTTGTGATTACTTCTACGTTGATGGTGTTGCGGCGTTTTATGCACAGAAATACGACGCCAATTATGATGACCATTATTGGAGTGATGAAAGAACTGCCCAATAACCATTGCCAAGTCCATGTGATACTATTACTTTCCAACTGAATATTCAGCATTTCCTTCCGAAGGTCTTTGTGTAGGATGTGTAGATGTTCAAGGCTTAGGTTTGTCACGTTGTTCACGGCTGCAACATGTATTCCATGTATTGGTAGACTTGTAGGAAAACCAGACAGTTCTGTTATGTTGGCTGAAATCAGTTTTCCATTGACGTAAATATTGCATGTGTTATATTCGATTAGCAGAGAGCCAGTGAGATTCCTTCTTTCTACTAGGCAGTTTGTATCCAATGTGAATAGTTTTACCGAATTGATAAGTATGTGGGACTGGTCTAAGTTGAATATCTCTTTTTCTGTTGGATTGGTGATGAAGTCAAAGCTAGCATTTCTCTGTTGTATCAGCATCGTTATGCATGTGGTGTCATCTTGCCGTAGTTCTTCTGGTTTATACATCTTTTTGTTAAGCGTCGAGACGATGTAGTTTTGGGAAGTGAAAGTAAGGAAGTAGGGATGAGGGATATACATTCTTTTACCATTGTTAATTGTCGGATAAATTTGTATCTTGTTGAATACTCTACGCTTAAGTTGCGGGACGCTCATAATAAGTACTAATTCGTCATGACTTATAGCAACTTTTGTGGTGGTATACGATAGACTCTCTATGGCAGTATTCGCGTCAATGTTATTATGCTGTATGTCTGCTATTATTGCATTTGTTTCATTTTTACTAAGTAATCTTGAGTTCGTAATTCCTAATTTCGCTAGGGTTATGCTATCAATTAGCATGTTCGCCTTTTCAGATAAGAATTTTAAGTTCATTAGAATGATAATGGAATATAATTCTGTTGAAAAACTATAAAAAATATCTACTGCTGTTTTTACTTTCTGCCAGCTATCCTCCAAGTGCGATGTTAAATCCGTATTGATTATAACTTGGGCGTTATTATTTTGAATTAGTTAATTAATAGTAGAATTGATTAATCTTAAATCGTTTGCGTCTGGACTACCAGCTATAAATTTCCAGACGGTTCCTACTGTATTCCAGCACTTCTTTCGTCTTGGAATCAAGGATTTTAACATTTCCGTAACGTGTTCAAATTGTGCTGTAATTATAGGCGGGAATTGAGTCTCTTCAACGTTCTTAAAATCCGTAAACAGTGAATTAATTTCGTTTTGCATTTCTGACACTTTAAAATGGTGTATATAATGATTAATAAGTTCCTTTAATTATTCTAGCTGTACCTCTGTCGAACGCTATAATGGGCACGTAGTCCATTTTTGTCAGCTTTACGTGCTGACCGATCGCTATGGGGATCCATCCATCTTTTTATGGATTCTCTGTCCATTTTCTGTAGTAACCGTACTTCTATTAATTTTCTTTATGTTATTTTTTTTACAGGGATTAACTTGTTTCAATCTACGTTTTGTTTTCATAAATGCTTGTGCTGAATCATAAATTTCTATTCCTTTTTTATTTTTATTATAGTGGTTTAAATCAATTCCTTGCTTGTGTTTCAAATTTTCAGCTACTTTTTCAATTATCGATGAACTGTTTCTTGAAGGAGTAATTATTTCCAGAGGGGTAAATTTAGTACAAGAGTGTACTGAATTGTTATATTTGAACAAGGAAAGTTGTATCAAATCTATAGGAGTCATAAGCGGATTCTCAGTTTTAGAAATTCTAAATAATTCCAGTAGCGTAGAGTGAAATCTTTCGACTGTGCCATTCATTTCACTGCTACCAGTGGCAGTTACAAAATGTTTGATATTGAAGGTGTTTAAAAATTGTACGACTTCACCGGAATTGAAAGACTTTTCTCCGTCCATCACTATAATTTCTGGGGGCCTGTATTTTAGAGTAAATTCCTTAAGTACAGGAAACACATCTACGGTAGCTCTAGAATTAATTCGTGCTACTTGTACAAATTTTGAAAACTTATCGACACACGTAAGAAAGTAATGCTTTTCCAGGAAAAGTAAATCGATATGTATCGAAACTCCATTTGATGTGCAGGTGATTCAATATCCTCTAACAGTTTTCGAATGAATCGTATTTTTAGCATATTTTGTCGTCCATAATATTTTTTGTACGTTTCTTGATTTTTTCCCATTATTTTTTCTGATGTGTATAATCCATTCAGTTTTGAGGCATCGAAATGCGTTTGTAAAATCTTTAATAAATTCCTTTCAGTCATATCATTTGTATGTACTGTTATTATCTTAAAATTCGAAAAGAGGTTCTTAATTTCTACGTTTTGATTACCTTCTTTTATTATGACTTGATGCCGAAAAGCATTCAGAGGTCCTTCAGTAGATGGTATATATATCGAACCACAGGCGGGTGCCGAAAGCTGGGTTGCTGTCATAGAGCAGCAAATCCTACTTAAGGCTTCGGCCACGACATTTGCTTTTCCTGGCTTGTAGATTGTTTCATAATCGTGCTCTTCGAGATAAGATTTCCATCTCTTTAATTTTGCATTAGTATTTTTCTGTGAAAGTGTAAATGTAAGTGGCTGATGATCCGTTACTATCTTAAATTTAATTCCATACAAATAGTTCCTAAAGGTTTTCAATGACCAAATTAAAGCCAACATTTCCTTTTCGAAAGCGGAATATGCTTCTTCGGTTTTTGTTAACGATCGAGAAGCGAAATGTATGGGATTGTCAGTACCAATTTCACCCTATGACAATACTGCTCCCATAGCATAGTTTAAAGCATCGGTTGTTAGCACAAAGGGTTTACTATAATCAGGATAAATCAAAATATCCGAAGAAGATAAAACCAATTTCAGTTTTTCAAAGCATTCAACTTGTTCGGTCGTCAATGTGATTTTTTGTTAGCCTAAGGATTTTTTTCTCCTCTTAATATACTAGTAAGTGGCTTTGCTATTATTGCAAAGTCTTTCACAAACTTTCTATAATAATTCATTACACCTAAAAATGATCGTTATTGTTGTTGGAGCAACAAACTTTTTTATCGCTTCAACTTTCTGGGGGTTGGGGTTATTTCCACTACTCGTTATAATGTGTCCTAGAAATTCAACTTCTTTGTTTAAGAATTCTGACACATCCAGTTGAACCTTTAAATTAGCTGCATTTAGTGCTTTAAGAATCGTGTCCACATTTCCCAAATGTTCTTCTAAGGATTTTCCAAATACTATCACTTTATCCATGTAAATGTAACACATTTTGCCAATATAATTTCTTAAAACGTCATCAATGGCTCTTTGAAAGATCGCCGGGGCGTTCTTTAATCCAAAAGGCATTCGCGTAAATTCATATTTTCCGTTATTAATAGAAAATGCTGTTTTTTCTATGTCGGATGGTTTCATCATGATTTGATGAAAGCCAGAAGCTAAATCAAGAGTAGAGAAATATTGTTGTCCTCTTAATTGTTCCAGAATATACGCTATCTCAGGCATGGGATACCTTTCGCTTATTGTCTTTTCATTTAATTTCCTGTAATCTACGACCATACGAATTTCTTTTTTCCTGAAGCGTCGTTTTTTTTTGGTACAATCCAAACTGGGGATGTCCAGGCGCATCTTGACGGTCTAATTATTCCATCTTCTAAAAGCTTTTTACTTTTATATTCACCTCTTCTGTGCTTGATAGTGTACCAGTTGATGTACTGGTATATCATCAGTAGTATTGATGGTACATTCAACATTTGTAGCACATGATAATTTTTATTAGGTTCGTAAAAGACTGATGAATTATCGTGCAATATTTTCATACTTTTTTGTTTAGTGGAAGAAATCCAATGATCATTCACACGAAAATCAACCATATTATTGTTCTCTTTAAAAGGTATTTTAAATATGGTATAGAAAATCTTTCTCCATCATCTGTAGTTATTTTCATTGCACAATTTTCAAAAGAAATATTTGCCTTTATTTTTTCTAGAACTTCTGTTCCAATTATTCCTTCAAAGAAAGGACCAAAATCATGAATTAAAAACTGATAAGCTTCCTCACATTTTGGGGCAAAAAATGCAATATCTATTGCATACTTAGTGTTAAAACTTCCACTAGCAGATTTTATATTATAGTTTGACACTTCGTATGGTTTAGATAATTTATAACTCGAGGCAAGTTTGTTTGCCTGATATTCTTTATAAAACTGATATTCGATCCACTATGAATCAAAAAAGGGTAATCTCCCGTTATGGTGGGCCAATTGATATTTGGAAGGAATCGGTTCACCAATTTGCGTTCCATTCTAAAAAAATAAGCTTTGTAGATTGATTGTTTTCCGAAGCTTTATACGACAAATAATCTGAATTAGTTAATTAATAGTAGAATTGATTAATCTGATTTGTATCTTTGCGTTTGTAAAATCTTTAATAAATTCCTTTCAGTCATATCATTTGTATGTACTGTTATTCTCTTAAAATTCGAAAAGAGGTTCTTAATTTCTACGTTTTGATTACCTTCTTTTATTATGACTTGATGCCGAAAAGCATTTAGAGGTCCTAGAGTAGATGGTATATATATCGAACCACAGTCGGATGCCGAAAGCTGGGTTGCTGTCATAGAGCAGCAAATCCTACTTAAAGCGTCGTCCACGACATTTGCTTTTCCTGGCTTGTAGATTGTTTCATAATCGTGCTCTTCGAGATAAGATTTCCATCTCTTTAATTTTGCATTAGTATTTTTCTGTGAAAGTGTAAATGTAAGTGGCTGATGATCTGTTACTATCTTAAATTTAATTCCATACAAATAGTTCCTAAAGGTTTTCAATGACCAAATTAAAGCCAACATTTCCTTTTCAAAAGCGGAATATGCTTCTTCGGTGCTTTTGTAAACGATCGAGAAGCGAAATGTATGGGATTGTCAGTACCAATTTCACCCTATGACAATACTGCTCCTATAGCATAGTTTGAAGCATCGGTTGTTAGCACAAAGGGATTACTATAATCAGGATAAATCAAAATATCCGAAGAAGATAAAACCAATTTCAGTTTTTCAGAACATTCAACTTGTTCGGTCGTCAATGTGATTTTTTTGTTAGACTTAGGATTTTTTTCTCCTCTTAATATACTAGTAAGTGGCTTTGCTATTTTTGCAAAGTCATTCACAAACTTTCTATAATAATTCATTACACCTAAAAATGATCGTTATTGTTGTTGGAGCAACAAACTTTTTTATCGCTTCAACTTTCTGGGGGTTGGGGTTATTTCCACTACTCGTTATAATGTGTCCTAGAAATTCAACTTCTTTGTTTAAGAATTCTGACACATCCAGTTGAACCTTTAAATTAGCTGCATTTAGTGCTTTAAGAATCGTGTCCAAATTTCCCAAATGTTCTTCCAAGGATTTTCCAAATACTATCACATCATCCATGTAAATGTAGCACATTTTGCCAATATAATTTCTTAAAACGTCATCAATGGCTCTTTGAAAGATCGCCGGGGCGTTCTTTAATCCAAAAGGCATTCGCGTAAATTCATATTTTCCGTTATTAATAGAAAATGCTGTTTTTTCTATGTCGGATGGTTTCATCTTGATTTGATGAAAGCCAGAAGCTAAATCAAGAGTAGAGAAATATTGTTGTCCTCTTAATTGTTCCAGAACATACGCTATCTCAGGCATGGGATAAGTTAACGCACGGTGTTTACGCCTAAATGCATGCGATTTTGTTGCATGCCATAATACGTGTTTGTGAACGGTTGTAACAGTATTAGTGTAGGCATAAGATAGGATAGGATTAAGAAATATTGTAAATATAGATAGAACCCAAAACGCATTCGACCAGGGCAGACGTCCCCCCTTGAACAGCACAACGAACCATCCGAACATTTGGTCCTTCGAACTGGATAGTTCCTGTTAGTTACCGTTCCTATTGTTGTTTAAGTTACGTTGGTTTTGTGCAAAGTTATAGTGTTTATCGTCCTGGTGTTGTTGTGAACAATTTGCGCTTGCGCTCGTAAGAACTTTGTGTCAGTTGTAACCAGCGAAGGTGTAAGGACGGAGAACGACAGTGTTTTTATTTGTTTTCAAGGGGAATTTGTGATTTGTTTAAGTTTCACATAGTAATTTGTTCGAATGCAGATAAGTAATTGCACGCGGACTTAACTAAGCGTGGGTTCAGGGTGTTGACCTTTCGATTTGTCGGTGAACTAGTGAACTATCAAGGACGGACATTGCACAAGGTTTAGTGTGTTTACAGCAGTGGTATTAGTGTAGTGTTTCGTACGCTGGAAGGAAAGTTCATCGATGAACAGTTCGGTGCCGTAGCAAGTTCTTCGATAAGGATAGAAGCAGCCATTGCAACTAACCCACGGTGATTAGGCAGGAACGGCGGTAGTGGCAATTTTTGAAGCTTTATCCGTGAAGTGTGAAACAAGCTTGCTTGCAGAGATTGATGTTGTGCCGATAGCAAGGTTCAAATTATAGAATTCAGTGTGTGGTCAACACGTGGCTTGATAGTGGTATTAGTGCGAAAGAACTAAGTACGTTAACCTTACAACGCAACGCGTCAGAGTGAACAGCTTTGAGAGTACGACAGGGTTCATCAGTGAAGGTGAAGTGTTCATCGAGAATCGTTTACAGTGTCGGTCGTAATAATACGTGTGGATTTCGCGTTCATTTCGTAATCCTTTTTTGTTATCGCGAAGGAAGTGAAAAATATTTAAAATGCCTGCAGGGGACAAGCAACAGAAACAATTACAGCAGCTGCAGCGCTTATATCGCGATAGTTTGCGTAGCATTGACATTTACGAAGAGTTTGTGAACAATTACGATCCAGCCAGAGATAGTGACCAGGTCCCAGTGCAATTAGAACAGTTAGAGGAAGTGAAAAATGCATTTACAGATGCTCGAGCACAGTTACTCATCGAAGAGTCAAGCGTCGAAGACGAAATGTGGAATGATCAAAGGACATTCATGACAAAATATATGAAGGTGAAGGGTTTTTTGTGCGCACAACAACGAGTAGATGCAACAAATCTTGTGGCTAGCAGTACGTTTCAAACATCAGTGACGCATACACCATTACGACTTCCCGAAATCAATCTGCCTTCATTCGACGGCGATGCAACGAAATGGCTCACTTTTAAAGATCGTTTTACCTCTATGGTTCATGAAGTGATAGAACTCCCAGATGTAACAAAACTGCAGTATCTGTTGACGGCGTTGAAGGGAAGTGCAGCAACACCATACGATCATACGCAGTTAGTAGCAGAAAACTACGAGTCAACATGGAAATCATTGCTACAGCGTTTTGATGATTCTAAGAGAATAAAACGAGAATATTTCAAGGCACTTTACCAACTGGAGTCTATGAACGGGTCAAGCGCTGAGGAGTTGGCACGTCTTGTAAATGAGACCAGGCGGCTGGTACGAGGGATGGAGAGGTTGAATGAGCCGGTAAATCAATGGGACACTCCGCTTACAAGTTTGATTCTCTACAAGCTAGATTCTGCTTCTTTGATGGCCTGGGAACAATATTCTGCCGATCATGAGGCAGACACGTATAAACGTATGATTGAGTTCTGCGAGAAACGAGTGAAAATACTAAGTAGCTGCACCACACACACAACGAACGCTGTAGACACAAGGCCGGCAAGGGTGGTCGGCAGTTCATCACCACGTAGTTATGCAGCAGCGCGTCAGAAGAAAGAAAGTGCGACCTTTTTAGCAAGTGCAGCACAAACTCCCAAGGCAGCCTCTAATACCTGTCCGGTCTGCAAGGCTGATCATAATGTGGCGAAGTGCACCTCATTCAGAAGCATGGACTTGTCCCAAAGGCAGACGGTTGCGAAGGAAGCTAGGTTATGCTTCAGCTGCTTAAGAAGAGGACATTCTATACGATTTTGCAGAATGCATGGCAGATGTTTAAACTGCAATGGAAGGCATAACACTTTATTGTGTATCAAGCAGGGAGAGTTTCCAGTATCAACAAGCTCAGAGACATCAGCGCTGCCAATTAGTGCGACACTTCAGGACAAGGTAGAGAAGCCACAAAAAACCGTCTGGTTGTCAACAGCTCTTATTTTGGTAGAAGGGGTTAATGGTTCTACGATTCCTGCACGAGCCCTCCTGGACATGGGAGCCCAGTCTAACTTTATGTCCGAAAGATTGGTTCAGCAGCTAAAACTAAAGAAGGAACGAGTTCACAAGCCGCTGTCAGGAGTGGGAACCGTTGCATTGACCGCGAACAATTTGGTTTCGACAACTGTCAAATCTAGAACAACCACATTTGTTAAGAGGCTGGAGTTTTTAGTACTGGCAAGGGTAACAGCTAACTTCCCATCGAGATACGTGAAAGTCGAAGGCTGGAATGTTCCATCAGGATTGGAATTGGCAGATCCATCATTCTACCAGCCTGGATCAATAGATCTTTTATTGGGGGCGGAAGTGTTTGCCGATATGTTGAAGCAAGGTCAGATCAAACTCGCGCCCCACTTACCCAAGCTACTCGAAACTCATCTTGGATGGATAGTTAGTGGCACTGTGTTTGAGCATCCTAAAGGAAGTATTGATGAAGCCCATATTGCGTGCTGTGCTGTTGAAGACGATAGTTTTGATACGGCAATGAAGCGGTTGGTGATGCTGGAAGACCTTCCAACAGAAAGAATTCGCTCAAAGGAAGAGGAACAATGCGAGCGCAGCTACCAAGAAACAACATACCAGAACGAGGAAGGCAGATACGTGGTTCAACTGCTCAAACGGTTCGATTGGAAGACACTTGGAGAATCCAAAGAAACTGCACTGAAAAGGTTCATGGCTATGGAAAGGCGAAGAAAATCGGACTGCAGGCTCGACGACGCTTACAAAGCCTTTATGAAAGAGTACCTTGATCTTAAACACATGTCATATTTGGGTACGTATGCAGAAATCGATACAAATAACTTAAGACCTTCTTTCTTTCTTCCACATCATGCGGTTTGGAAAACGGACAGCACCACCACTAAATGCAGAGTTGTATTCGACGCATCATGTAAAACAACTTCTGGTCGGTCCCTGAATGATGTGCTATTAACCGGTCCGCAACTACAAGACGACGTTGTATCGATACAGCTGCGATTTCGGATGAAACTAGTAGCTGTAGTGGCAGATGTGAAAAAAAATGTATCGTCAGATACTCGTGAAGGACTGCGATAAGGCATTGCAACGAATTTTGTGGCGCAGCGATGCTAATGAGCCGATAGCAGTGTACGAGTTGAACACGGTCACATACGGCACGGCCTGTGCTCCGTTCTTAGCCATCCGAACCCTGCAGCGAATCTTTGATGATCATGGCACCAAGTTTCCGAAGGCAATGGCATGCAAGGCAGATTTTTACGTCGATGATTTGCTGTCCGGTGCAACGACAACACGTGATGCACAAGAAATGGCCGGGCAGTTAAATAAGTTACTTTCGTGCGGAGGATTCAGTTTAAGAAAGTGGGCATCCAATTGCCCAGAAGCGCTGAAAGATATTCCGGAAGATCAAAGAGCAACCAACCCACAGCATGAATTGGCAGCCGAGACCAGCTCTATTTCGACGCTTGGATTATTGTGGACACCTGAATCGGATATTTTACAAGTCCAGGTTAAGCTACCGATACAGGAGAGCAAATGCACGAAACGACAGGTGCTAGCATGTATTGCACGTATCTACGATCCACTCGGCTTCATAGATCCGGTTAAGATGAAGGCCAAGCTTTTTATGCAGCAAATTTGGATGTTGAAGGGAACAGATAAGCGCGCTTGGCCATGGGATGAAGAACTCCCGGAACAGTTGGCTCGAGATTGGATGTCATTTTTTATGCAACTACATCTCTTGGAAAAGGTGCGCATTCCACGGGTAGTTATTCAGAGTGATACGTTATCGATGCAGTATCACCTGTTCTGCGATGCATCAGAGAAAGGCTACGGTGCGTGCTGCTACGTTCGAAGTGTCTCGACCAGAGGAGAGGTGTTAGTTCGACTGATAATTTCAAAATCCAAGGTGACACCGTTATCTCAGAGGATGACCATTGCACGTTTGGAGCTCTGTGGCGCGTTACTGGCAAGCAGATTGTACGAGCAAGTAAAACAGGCAATTGGCCGCGATGAGCCTACATTCCTGTGGACCGATTCGATGACCACTTGGCATTGGATTCATTCCCCTCCAAGTCGGTGGAAGACATTTGTTGCGAATCGGGTTTCGAAGATTCAAAACCTTACGGAAGGAGCCAGCTGGAGACATGTGCCTGGAGTGGTGAATCCAGCCGATGTGGTGTCTAGAGGCTGCGATCCTGCAACGTTTATGGAGTCAACATCATGGTGGTCGGGGCCAGAATGGTTGGCATCGACAGAAGAAAATTGGCCAACAGTACCGGAGTCTAAGACTCTGGAGACGGGTGAAGAACGTTCCAACGAGTTAATACTTTCTTCACTGGATGAAGAAGGATTTATTGACCATTTGTTCACCCGTTACGGATCATACTCAAAACTTCGCATGGTAGTTGGGTACTGTTTGCGGTTTATACATGCTTTGCGAATGAGAGTAAGCAGCTCAAAGGTCCAGCCTAAGTTTGGTGAGGGCCTTTCAACGGCAGAACGGCAGCAGGCAGAATGGGTATTGTGTCGATTGGCTCAACGTAACTCGTTTAATAGAGAATGGAAGGATTTAAACGCCAAGAAACCAGTTCATCGAGCGTCACATCTTCGAGGGTACCAACCATTCATCGACAGCAATGGTTTAATTCGGATAAACGGCAGATTGCAACATGCATCTCTATCACCTGATGCCAAACAGCCCATAGTGATACCGAAAAAACACCCGTTGGCAATCCTGTTAGCTGAGTACTACCACCGGAAAAACCTGCATGCTGGTCCACAGATGATGCTTACCAGAATAAGGCAACGATTTTGGCTGTTGGATGGACGATCGGTGGTGAGAAAGGTATTTCATCAATGCGTGCGCTGTTTCAGATGCAAACCTAAGGCAGTCACTCAACCGATGGCGAGTCTTCCGAAAAACAGAGTGACTGAGGCGAGACCGTTCTCTGTAGCTGGCGTCGATTATTGCGGTCCTGTTTGGGTGAAGGCACAATCGCGGAGGGCCGCCCCTATAAAGGCTTTCGTTGCAGTATTTGTGTGTTTTATTACGCGTGCCGTCCACATCGAGCTCGTGTCGGATTTGAGTACACCAGCGTTCCTAGCTGCATTAAGGCGATTCGTATCGAGAAGAGGCTTGGTATCGGAGTTATACTCTGACAACGGTACGAACTTCAGGGGAGCTGCGAACGAGCTACACCGCCTATACGAGCTGCTCAATTCTCCTGATGACCGAAGGGAGAGCTCATCTTGGTGTGCCGAGAACCAGATATCGTGGAAGTTCATCCCACCCCGGACTCCACATTTTGGCGGATTGTGGGAGGCTGCAGTGCGTTCTATGAAGCACCATTTGATTCGCGTCATCGGAAATGCGTCAATGTCTTATGAAGACATGACAACGTTGCTATCGGAAGTAGAAGCATGCCTTAACTCAAGACCTCTAACGATTCTTTCTAATCATCCCACAGATCCAGAAGTACTCACCCCTGGACACTTCCTAACTGGCTCGCACCTCCAGCATGTCGTAGAGGTTGATTTGAAGGATGTACCAGAAAACCGTGTGAACCATTGGCGCCTCGTTCAAAAACGACTACAACACTTCTGGGAAAGGTGGCGTTTAGAATATATGCAACAATTGAATGGGAAACACAAATGGGATTGCATTGCGACAAAAATTGTGCCAGGAACAGTAGTATTGTTAAGAGAGGATAATGTAGCACCTATAAAATGGCCATTGGCGATAATAACAGAGGTTTACCCTGGTAGTGACGGCATAGTAAGAGTGGTAAAGGTACGTACGGCTCAAGGCAATGAGATTAAAAGACCAACTGTGAGAATCTGTATTATACCGAATCAAGAACGACAAATGGCACACGATGGAAGTTAGATTAAAGTTTGTACATAGCATGTTCTAAGGTTAGGAATAAACGCATGAAGCTAGCAATTATTTCACGAAAAGGATTACAAGCATGCGAGGTAAAATTAATGAATTTTAGGTGGTCGGCATGTTTACGCCTAAATGCATGCGATTTTGTTGCATGCCATAATACGTGTTTGTGAACGGTTGTAACAGTATTAGTGTAGGCATAAGATAGGATAGGATTAAGAAATATTGTAAATATAGATAGAACCCAAAACGCATTCGACCAGGGCAGACGTCCCCCCTTGAACAGCACAACGAACCATCCGAACACACGGTGTCCGGGAGAAGTCTTTTTAAAAAAAACTTAACTTTATTTCCATCGACCGGCGGAGTTAAACACTGTTCGGATTAGCGTCTGAGTATCAACTGAACTGTTTGGATGGATGCTGGTGCGCTGGTCCGAGCTGAATTATGCTGCGTGCTGAATAATGCTGCGTTGCAAATCATGTTGTGCGCGCTGCTTTGTGGTTTGTTTGTTTATCGGTGGTGCGTGGTTTGTTTGTTTATCGGTGGCGCGTTCTGCTGCGTGGCGTTTCTCGTGCTGCGCTGTCGTCTTAACTACTCCCCTCTTAAATGACTTTGCCCTCAAAGTCTCGTTGCTGCGTGGAATGAAGTTGGTCTGCTATCGAACGTTTCTGGTCGTTTCGCTTGAGTCATGTTTACTTTTATCGTCGATCTCTTGAAGTAGAAGAATAAACAGATTATAAATGCGCATAGGCATATGAATGCAAAAGTTGCTCCGAATACATTAATTTTACATCTTAGAGAATCATTCTGCAAGTTAATACTTTGTAGTTTTTTTCTCTATGTTCTATGGTGAGTTTTTGTACGAGTTGGAGAGGCGGTTTATGTTCGATTTCACCCTTATCCCTGAATGGTTTACCAGGAATGGTGTCTTCGTCGTTTGAATAAATTTCTCCATTAATGATAATGTTACAATTTTCGAATTGTATGACGTAGGAACCGTTCAGTACTTGGTTCATTTTGCTGCAGTTTGATGCGATTTCTGCTATTGCGTCGTTGATTAGTATTGTGTCTTCTTTGATTCTTTTTATGAAGCCTCGACTGTAAATCTTTTCGTAGTTACATTGTGAATCTTCTCTTCTCACAATTTGTTGAACGCATGTTGTGGGTTGTTGTATGCCGATTTGCGGACATATGTAAACATCTTCTTGTTGTTGGCACTTCTCTGTCATGGAATATACGTGGGTTTGATTTTGTAATATAAAGTTTTGTGTGACGATTATACGTGCATCGTGTTGTATTATCGAGTCAATGTATTCGTACTCGTAGATTTTTGAAGATAGTTTGGGGAACTTTAGCATATATAGTATATGAGATTCATTTACTGCTACTTGGGCAGTTGATTGCCTTAGCAATTCTTCCGGTGTGTTGTATTTAATGTTAAGAAACTGTTCTATTGATGTCAGATCCTCAAGGGATAGTAGCTTACTGCTCGGAATACCGTGTTTAGCTAACAGTATAGCGTCTTCTATGACATCCAATTTTTCTTGTAGCATATTTATGTTGGAAAGTAGAATAAGTTTCCGAATTTCCACTTGGTGTGACTTATAGCGTTCGTTCTAGATATTTACGACTTGGTTAGCGACATCAGTTATTTGTTTCAACCTGTCGTTGAAGCCTTGGTTGATAATTATTTGTTTGTTGTTTTCTGCTATCAGGGAGTTCATTGTGGAGTTTATGACATGTAGGTCGTCTGCATCTGGAGTTCCAGCGATCCATTTCCAAATTTTGCCTATCGTGTCCCATCGTTTTTGTCTTTTTACAAATGGTTTGATTTTTGCAAAAGTGTCCTTTAGCATGCTAGCTTTTATGCTGATCAAATTTTGATAAATTCAGTAGAATTTCCATTTGGACTATCTTGTAATGTTTTCTCTATTGTTTCGTTTATATCAGTTAAATCTATTGGATGTATTGTTCTTACGTATCCAATTTGAATCTTAGCTTTACCTATCGGTATTATGGCTAATGGATTGTTATTTAAATCATATATGTTTATGTCTGCGAAAATTAGTTTGATCAACAGGATCGTAAGTATTCTGTAACGATAGTTAAAACAAATTTGAAAAAGTATTAATATTTTTTCATTACTTTCTTAAGTTTACTTTATGTATTTTTCGATTGTTTGAATCGATAATATATGTTGGATGATTCTCCTTTACTTTTACTGCGTTAAAACGACTTTCGCGTTTGTTATTCGTCTTTTTCTTTTCGAATGCATATTCGTTTTCTACGTAATCCTTATATTTTTCATCTTTGATTTTTTCTTCATTCTTTTTGAAAATCTGTAGTATTCTTTCATTTGTTTTTTCTCTTATTCTTGATCTCTCTAGCGGATCGTTTGATATTTCTCCTACATAACCATTTCGTGGTGTATCCTTTATGAATGAATGTATGCTGTGATTATACTTATAAACAGCTTGTTGTACTAATGTTATAATGCTCATCTCTGGATTGAGTTTTTTTGTGCATCTAGCAATTTCTCTAATTGTCGAATGGCAACGTTCTATTTGCCCATTCGTTTCTGAACGATTAACTGGAGTTTTAAATATTTTTATTCCTAGGTTTAGTATTGATTGTTCGATAACGTTTTAGACAAACGTACATTCGTTGTCTATTACGTCCCAGTCAATATAGGAGTTGTAGTAAAACTTCCTTTATATCAGCGATGGATTTCGATTTTATCGGTCGTATTTTAACGTATTTTGAAAATTTACCTACTGATGAGATTGTAGCGACTGAGCGTCCTAGGCTAGAAACGCGTTACAGAGAAATATCCAGGACCCAAACACTCGCGGAACGCCATTTATGGGGAAACGCAAGAAATACGAGTTCTCGAAGGATCGGGAACCCGCCACGCGAGGCGGGCCAGACGATCGTGGAAGATTCGGGAATCCGACACGAGAAGGCTGATACAAAGCGCCAGAAGGTTCTGGATACGGACACCAGAGTATAAAAACGGTGCCATATCCAAACCAGGACCAGTATCGTTCCATCCGCGACGAGGATCACATCTCCTGGAAGACCGACCGAGAAGTAGGAAGGGAAACCGCTCTCAACGCACAATCGAGACGAAGAGAAGGAAGACCGCTCCAGATCTAACCTAAGAAGGCAACGGGAAGGAAGGATAAATAAAAATTAGGACTCCGTACCGGACCATTCCTAAAACTGGTGACCCCGACGTGATTCCTTCCACCGCACTTCTTCGCCAGAACCTTGTTGGGAACTGCGCTTCCACCCCGGAGGATCAACAGCAGCAGCCAAGAACCACCCGGTTCCTCTCCGTACCTACACTGTAGCGTACCGCCCCGGCCACTCACACTGTGTTGCGAGTGTCGCTCCAGCTCTTGCAAGCTGCGCTGACGATTCTTATTCCAGCCCGTGCACGCTGCGCTATAGAGTGACGCTCCGGACCCTACCCGTCAACCCTACGGCGGCCGTCCAGACACACCGCTCCTTACCGCCGGATTTCGTCCCACACCGAGGACACCGCATCGATTTGTCGATCCTACCTCGCAGTTCTTTTCGTCGCAGCGCGTTGGGATACGTAAACATTCACCTCTTGCGTTCTCCTCACCGCCTCCAGTCAGCGACTACCCGAGGATCATCCGTATCAAACGATGAGGAACCATGCCCAACACGTTACATAGTCCACAAGACGGTGTAACCGGAAACGGTAGTTCCTCAACCGTTACCAGCCCCGATGCCGGATTCATCGCACCGCCGGTGATGATCAACATACCTGGTGCACACGACGCCGCAACCAGAGTGCAGGATCCAGAGGTGCAGACGATGAACGCCTTGCGACTCAAGCCACCGGAGTTAAGTACAGCCGACATCCATACCTTTTTCTTCGCCCTGGAGAATTGGTTCGAGGTGTTGAACATTCCCCCCCGCAGTGACGCCAAGCGGTTCAACATTCTAAAAACGCAAATCCCGACCAGCATCCTTCCCGAAGTGCGACATTTTCTTGAAAATGTCCCCAGTACCGACCGTTACGAAGCTGCCAAGCGGTCTTTAATTCAGCACTTCGAGGAATCGCAGCGAAACCGCCTACATCGTTTGCTGTCGGAGATGCACCTCGGCGACCGCCGTCCCTCGCAACTGTTGGCCGAGATGCGACGAACGGCAAACGGAGCCCTAACGGACCTGGCACTAGTGGATTTGTGGATCAGCCGGCTACCGCCGTATGTACAATCAGCTGTTCTTGCCGCCGCGAAGGATGTCGACGAAAAGGTGAAAGTCGCTGACGCCGTGATGGACTCCTTCGCTCTTTACCATCGAACCGGATCCTATCCAAATGTATCGGAGGTGAAAAACGACAAGGTTGAACAACTCTCTCGCAAGGTGGACCAGCTAAGCGAGCAGTTGGAGGAAGTGCTGCGACAGATCAACCATCGGGAACACTCTCGACCGCGATCCCGGTCTCGACCACATAGCAGGGCCAACTCACCAGCACCGGGATCCAACTCCACTTGGTGCTATTACCACCGGACATATGGATCGAAGGCGCGCAGCTGCCAGGCTCCCTGCTCCTTCCACGACCGTCGATATGGAGCTAAACCATCTCCTTCTTCATCCTGACTAAAAACCGACAAGGCCGAGCGGGACGTCCACTCCTTAGTATCCGCAAGTCATCGCCTCACGGTAGTGGACCGTCGAACGAGACAACGCTTCCTCATCGATACCGGCGCCGATGTTTCGGTAATTCCTCGCCACTACAGCTCTTTTCCGTGTAAACCTTCAACGATGAAACTATTTGCTGCCAATCGGACACCGATCGAGGTGTACGGAGAATCGCTATACACTCTGGATCTGGGACTTCGTCGCACATTCCTGTGGAGTTTCGTGATAGCGGACGTAGGTTCAGCCATCATCGGGGCCGATTTCCTTCAGCACTTCCACCTCTTGGTGGACCTTCGCCGCAAGTGCCTAGTGGATGCGCTTACCAAGCTGTGTACACCCGGGGAAACGGATTACGAGCTACAGGAACCAACCGTTAAGGTTTGCGATAGTTCGTCGCCATTCGCCGACCTGCTGAAAGAGTTCCCCGGACTGACCACAACGATCGCGCCCGGAACGCTCCTGCGAACTAACATCACACATCGGATTGAAACCACCGGACAACCAACCTTTGCACGACCCCGAAGATTGTGTCCGGAGAAGTATGCTGCAGCCCGTGCGGAATTTGAATCGTTGGTTCAACTCGGAGTTTGCCGTCCATCGAATAGCAGTTGGGCCAGCTCGCTACACATGACGAAGAAAGCCGATGGAAGCTGGCGCCCCTGCGGAGATTACCGTGCCCTCAACGCCAAGACGATCCCGGACCGTTATCCGTTACCGTTCCTGCAGGACTTTACGATGCATTTGCAGGGTAAGATAATCTTCTCCAAGATCGACCTGCACAAGGCATATCACCAAATCCCCCTGCACCCGGAAGATATCCCAATAACAGCAATTACCACCCCTTTCGGGCTTTTCGAGTTTACGACGATGCCCTTCGGCTTGAGAAATGCTGCGCAGACGTTTCAGCGACTCATACATGACGCCTTGCGAGGCCTGGATTTCGTCTTTCCATACATCGACGACATGATAGTCGCATCATCTTCAGAAGAGGAACATCGAGAGCACCTACGTCTGCTATTCCAGCGTCTCGAGCAACATCAACTGGCCATAAACCCAGCCAAGTGTGAGTTTGGGCGTAGCGAAATCACCTTCCTGGGGCACCTGGTCAACGCACAGGGGATACGCCCTCTCCCTGAACGAGTGCAGGCTATAAGCGAGATGAAAAAACCGACCACCGTCATGGGGCTTAAAAAATTCCTTGCGATGATCAACTATTACCGCCGGTTCCTACCACACGCCCTGGAAACGCAAGGTATCCTGTTGGAGATGATTCCGGGGAACAAAAAGAAGGACAAAACACCACTGATATGGACGTCTGAAGCCACCGTAGCATTCGACCGCTGCAAGGAACAACTGCAAAAAGCAACGCTATTGGCACATCCCGCTTCAAACGCAGAGCTGTCGCTTTGGACCGACGCCTCGGACTTTGCCGCTGGAGCCGTTCTACACCAACACGTCGACGGACAACTTCAGCCCCTAGGATTCTTCTCAAAGAAATTCGAGAAAGCGCAGCTGAAGTATTCGACTTACGACCGTGAGTTGACCGCTGTTTACCTCGCCGTGCGACATTTTCGCTACCTGTTGAAGGGTCGTGAATTCCGAATCTACACGGATCACAAGCCTCTAACGTACGCATTCCGGCAAACACACGACAGCGCATCACCGCGACGTGCCCGACAGCTGGACTTCATCGGGCAATTTACCACCGACATCCGGCACGTACCAGGGGAGGACAACGTAACCGCCGACCTCCTTTCACGCATTGAAACGGTACACGCAACTCCTACCATCGACTTCGAGCGCCTAGCTGAGGAGCAAACCAGCGATCCTGAGCTATCGGATATCCTCAGTGGGAAGACACCTTCCGACTTATTCCTCCAGAAGACACCTATCCCTGGGTCCAGCAAGTCACTGTATGCCGACTGCCCTGGAGGAATAATCCGACCATACATCACGAGGTCATTTCGGAAACAGCTTCTACATGCCGTCCACGACCTTAGCCATCCTGGAGCACGAGCCACAGTCAAATTGATGACGCAACGATTCGTTTGGTTGAACATCAAAAGGGAGACCCAGGAGTTTGTAAGGAGCTGTATCGCTTGCCAACGAGCCAAAGTAGGACGTCATACAAAGAGCCCTCTAGCAACATATCCGACAACCGCCGCAAGGTTCTCGCACATCAACGTGGACATCATCGGGCCCTTCCCGGTCAGCAACGGCAACCGTTACTGCCTGACCATCATCGACCGCTTTTCCCGTTGGCCGGAAGCAGTACCGATCCCGGACATGACTGCATCGACTGTCGTTTCGGCACTGCTCTTCCACTGGATCGCCCGATTCGGAGTTCCCTCTCTCGTGACTACGGATCAAGGAAGGCAGTTCGAATCTTCCTTGTTCAAAGAACTGACACAAGTGCTCGGAGTGAAACATATCCGGACGACCGCCTATCATCCCCAGGCCAACGGACTGATCGAGAGATGGCATCGCACTCTGAAAGCAGCCATCTGCTGCAAGGATACGACCCGATGGAGTGAGCATCTACCACTGATTCTGCTGGGACTACGCACCACCTACAAGGAAGACATTGGAGCATCACCGGCAGAACTCGTATACGGGACAACACTCACCATCCCCGCCGAATTCGTCTCTGAGAAGCCACCACCACCCGACCAAAGCGACTTCGCTGAGACACTACGGGAAGCGATGAGCAACATTCGACCAACCAAAACCGCTTGGCGTACCAATCGGACCGCATTTGTACACGCCGATCTTAACAAATGCACTCACGTGTTTGTGCGCAACGACACCTTCCGGCCCGCGCTGACTACACCGTACCAGGGACCATACCGGATACTACAGCGAAGTCCAAAGTCCTTCCAGATTCTGGTAAATGGACAAACCTCGTGGGTATCCATCGATCGCTTGAAGCCAGCTTACATCGCCGAAGATCCACCCGAGTCGGCTCGGAAACGAACATCATCAGCGGATATAACACCATCGACCGAGCAGCCGTCTCTAACGCAGGAGCCGACGTCCAGTCCAGCATCGCGGCAGACAGCTGTTCCAACCGCCATCCGCAATCCACCTCCGCCGATCTTACGACAACGGACTGACGACAACATATCGACCGGCGTTACGAGATCACAGCGTAGAGTCATAATTCCTCTTCGCTATCGATAACACCGGTCTAGGAGGGGAGTACTGTAGCGACTGAGCGTCCTAGGCTAGAAACGCGTTACAGAGAAATAGCCAGGACCCAAACACTCGCGGAACGCCATCTATGGGGAAACGCAAGAAATACGAGTTCTCGAAGGATCGGGAACCCGCCACGCGAGGCGGGCCAGACGATCGTGGAAGATTCGGGAATCCGACACGAGAAGGCTGATACAAAGCGCCAGAAGGTTCTGGATACGGACACCAGAGTATAAAAACGGTGCCATATCCAAACCAGGACCAGTATCGTTCCATCCGAGAGGCGAATGAAGTCTCAAAGACCCAAAGCCTCTATAAATAAACGAAAAAAAGTATCGTTCCATCCGCGACGAGGATCACATCTCCTGGAAGACCGACCGAGAAGTAGGAAGGGAAACCGCTCTCAACGCACAATCGAGACGAAGAGAAGGAAGACCGCTCCAGATCTAACCTAAGAAGGCAACGGGAAGGAAGGATAAATAAAAATTAGGACTCCGTACCGGACCATTCCTAAAAGATAAATAAAAAATTTGCGTTATAAGCAAATATGTCAATATGGATAATTTCTCCAGGATATGTCGGTATTGGTGTTTTTACTGGTATAAATTCTTGGGGTTTTCTCTCGTATTTTTCTGTTTTACATATCTTACAATTTTTGACAATGTTTTAAATACTTTTTCTCATTCCGGGAAAGTAGAATTTTTTTATAAATTGCAATGAGTTTTCCTTAGCATTTCTGTGAGCAAAATTATGAATATTTTTGATTTCTTCAATTTGTGTTTCTTCATCGCATAGGTCTTGTACTTGTTTTTGGGAAAATCTAGCTTTGATTGTTTTTGGATTGTAGAGAGTTTTATATACTTCTTGGATAACTCCCATTGTTTGTTCATCTGTGTGAATTCCATTAATTACATTTGATTCTACTAGTTGGTTGTGGAATACATTAATTGAAGTGGAATAATATAAGAATGATCGTCTTCGTCAGCTGAGTGCTGAGTTGGGGTTAATGAGTTTAGTTGTATACGGGAAAGTGCGTCTGCTACGACGTTTGATCTTCCGGGTTTGTAGAATAATTGGTAATCGTGTTCCTCCATGAAAGATTTCCATCTTTTCAGTTTTGCGTTGTTGTTCTGCGGAGATAAAGCAAATGTTAATGGAATCTGTATGAATATTAATTTTAGCTCCGTATATGAAATTTCTCAATGTTTGTAGTGCCCAAACGATGGCAAGCATTTCCTTTTCGTTGGTTGCATAATGTTCCTCTGTTTTGGAAAGAGTGCGAGAAATGAAGGTTATCGGTCTATCGCCGTCGTGACATTTTTGTGAAAGCACAGCTCCTAGTGCTTTTTCCGATTCGTCTGTTGTTAGTTCGAATGGCTTCTGGAAATCTGGAAAAGCTAAAACATCATTATAAGATATTATGTCTTTAAGGGTTTGAAATGCGTTTTTTGCGGTTTGATAAAATTTAATAGGAAAATTTTTTGATTCGTGTTTGGAAATTTGGCGATGGCCGTCCTCCCCTCTTGGGAGTTTTGTGATGGGTTTTGCCAGTTGTGCATAGTTTTTAATAAACCTGCGGTAGTAACCTGACATTCCTAAGAATCTTCTTAGTTCTTTAAGGTTTTGTGGTTCTGGGAATTTTTTTATGGCTTCAATCTTTTTTATATTTGGTTTAAGTCCTTCACTTGAGACTATGAATCCGAGGAATTCAACTTCTGTCTTTAGAAATTCAGATTTATCCGGTTGTATTTTGAAATTAGCGGCTCTCAGAGTTTCTAGAACAATTCTTAAATTTTGCAGATGTTCTTCAACTGTTTTGCTAAAAATGATTATGTCATCGATGTATATGTGACAAATTTTTCCGATGTGTTCCCTTAAAGTGTCGTCCATAACGCGTTGGAATATTGAAGGGGCATTTTTTAAACCAAATGGCATGCGTACGAATTCATATTTTCCGTTGTTTATTGAAAATGCAGTTTTTTCGATATCATTTTCCGACATAGGTACTTGATGAAATCCTGACGCTAAGTCAAGAGTTGTGAAATATTTATTTGAACCTAGATTGGCTAAAACAGTAGATGGATCCGGAATAGGATATTTATCGCTTATTGTTTGAGTGTTCAATTTTCTGTAGTCTACGACAAGTCTATATTTTTTTTCATTGGCAGCATCAAGTTTTTTTGGAACAATCCACACTGGTGCATTGTATGGGGATTTCGAAGGTCTGATGATTCCATCATTTAGGAGTTTTTCAATTTGCTTGTTAACTTCACCTTTAAGTGCTTGGGGATAGGGATACGTTTTACTATAAACTGGTGATTCATCTTTTGTTCTTATTGTCGCTTTTAGTCGTGATGTACAAGGTAGTTTCAAATCTGGTGGTTGGAAAAGATCTTGATATTCCTGTAATAGGTCATGTAGCTTTCTTTTTTCGTTTTGGTTCAGATGATTATCACGAATGTTTATTTTATTTACTTCCTGTAGTTGGTATTGTTGTAATGGAATGACATGTATGCCATCAATGATTAATATTTCATTGGCTGTGTCAATTACTGCTTTAATTTCCTTTAGTGAATCGTGTCCAATTATGGCATCAAACGATTTTAAATTTTCTAAATGATAAAATTTTAGCATTTTATCTGAATATGGTTTGAATAATCGTGCTTGAGAATAAGCGTCGATTTTAATATCTCCTGCTACAGATGATACGAAAAATGGTTTATCAACCTTGTGCGAAATTTTTGCATATTTTGAATGTATGTAATTATTATTAGATCCATTATCAATTAACATTTTGAGTGGTTCTGAAGCGTTACCATATAATCAGAAGTAAGGCAACGCTGAGTTTATTCTAAAAATTTCAGCTCTGCTTCTTCAAAAGTGTCTCTGAAGTTATTACATTCTTGTTTTTCAATTGTTCTGAGATATCGTTCGAATGACTGTTGCACACTGTCAACCGTTGTGTTATTCACGTTGTTGTTTACGTTTTCGAATGTTTGTGCAAGATTGGCATCTGCTATATGGTTATTGTTGTTTATGTTTCCGGCGTTTGTTTGGATATTATTGACTCTAGGTCGTTTTGGTGGTCTCACATTGTTTGAATTCGGACGATTTCCGTAATTTACTTGGCGAGTTCTGATGGATTGATCAACATCCATCGGTTCTGGTGGAGGTTGACGTTGAAATTGATTAGATTGCATTTTTTGAAAGGGCTGTTGGTGCCTTGGAGTGAAATTGTTAAAATTTCGATTTCCATACATTGGAGGTTTTGGGTAATGAGGCCTTGGTGGTGGCTGGGCATGTGTGTACCTTATTGGTGTTGGTGGCGGTAAGGGAATCATATTCCTTGGTGCCGTTGGTGGAGTGTATGTTCTCAGTTTTGTTAACATCTTTCTGCATTCAATATTTTGGAAAGAGATACAATAGCTGTATGCTCCTGCGAGCGATGTTGGCTCATAATTCCTTATGAACTTGTAAACGTCTCCATCGAGTCCTCTCATGAAAGCATCAATTGCTTTTTTGTTGTACATTTCAATTAAAGCTCTGGAAGCTTCGGAGTGTGTAAACCTTTCATCGGTATTTATTTGATTTGCGATGAGGGACAGTAATCTGTTCACCTCGTCGTAATATACTTCAAGTGAGCGGTTCTTCTGTTGCACGCTCATGAGTTGGAAGTCCAATGTTTCCAAGTCACGTTTTTCGCCGTAATAGGTGATCAATGTTTTTTTGATCAGGTTCCAATTTATGCCTACGTTTCAAGCGACGAGTGAGTTATTCGAATGTTGGTAGATCCTTTACCAAATCAGGATTTTTTTCAAAAGTTTCAGGATTTAAACTTGTTCCATCTGGCTTTGTGAAATAAAGCGGTGGATCAGAATAATCGGTAAAAGTGGGGACAATATTGCACGCTTCGAGTGCGGCAATGCGGTTGATAATTTGATCAAGTTCGGGTCTCGACATTTTTAATGTTAGAGATTGTAATGAATTAATTAGATCCTCCAGGATTTTTTCGTTAGTTTAAACACGTTTTTAACTTCACTTGTATGAATTAGTAATATGTAATATTAATTTGCTATCGTTTTTAATACCCGTTTTTGATTTTTTTCACTGTTTGAAATTTTCACCTACGATTTTTTATAATTCACTGTACTTACGGTACCATACGCATCCTGTTTCGGGCGTTGGATGTACGTCTTATGTTTTCTTTATTCAGCTCCTCTAGCGGGCCTTATGTTGTTTTTCGCTCCTCTAACGGGTTATGTGTTGTTTTTGCTGGGAAACCGACTATGAAAGTCCTCCTTCTAAGTGTGATGGATGGTTCCTTTTTGTCCTGCGTGAGCTGCTAACTGCACAGGTGACTTTGGATCCTTTTCACACGGCTGCACTCGGCGATCAGGTAGTCTTTTTTAGTTTAGGATTTGGTGGTAACTTTCACTCTAACGTGGTTACTTTTCACTTGCACCTTAACTTTATTTTTCACATAGCGCGGTCCCTATTCGGGCGCCAGTTAACGCACGGTGTCCGGGAGAAGTCTTTTTAAAAAAACTTAACTTTATTTCCATCGACCGGCGGAGTTAAATACTGTTCGGATTAGCGTCTGAGTATCAACTGAACTGTTTGGATGGATGCTGGTGCGCTGATCCGTGCTGAATTATGCTGCGTGCTGAATAATGCTGCGTTGCAAATAATGTTGTGCGCGCTGCTTTATGGTTTGTTTGTTTATCGGTGGTGCGTGGTTTGTTTGTTTATCAGTGGCGCGTTCTGCTGCGTGGCGTTTCTCGTGCTGCGCTGTCGTCTTAACTGATACCTTTCGCTTATTGTCTTTTCATTTAATTTCCTGTAATCTACGACCATACGAATTTCTTTTTTCCTGAAGCGTCGTTTTTTTTTGGTACAATCCAAACTGGGGATGTCCAGGCGCATCTTGACGGTCTAATTATTCCATCTTCTAAAAGCTTTTTACTTTTATATTCACCTCTTCTGTGCTTGATAGTGTACCAGTTGATGTACTGGTATATCATCAGTAGTATTGATGGTACATTCAACATTTGTAGCACATGATAATTTTAAATTAGGTTCGTAAAAGACTGATGAATTATCGTGCAATATTTTCATACTTTTTTGTTTAGTGGAAGAAATCAAATGATCATTCACACGAAAATCAACCATATTATTGTTCTCTTTAAAAGGTATTTTAAATATGGTATAGAAAATCTTTCTCCATCATCTGTAGTTATTTTCATTGCACAATTTTCAAAAGAAATATTTGCCTTTATTTTTTCTAGAACTTCTGTGCCAATTATTCCTTCAAAGAAAGGACCAAAATCATGAATTAAAAACTGATAAGCTTCCTCACATTTTGGGGCAAAACATGCAATATCTATTGCATACTTAGTGTTAAAACTTCCACTAGCAGATTTTATATTATAGTTTGACACTTCGTATGGTTTAGATAATTTATAACTCGAGGCAAGTTTGTTTGCCTGATATTCTTTATACAACTGATATTCGATCCACTATGAATCAAAAAAGGGTAATCTCCCGTTATGGTGGGCCAATTGATATTTGGAAGGAATCGGTTCACCAATTTGCGTTCCATTCTAAAAAAATAAGCTCTGTAGATTGATTGTTTTCCGAAGCTTTATACGACAAATAATCTGAATTAGTTAATTAATAGTAGAATTGATTAATCTGATTTGTATCTTTGCGTTTGTAAAATCTTTAATAAATTCCTTTCAGTCATATCATTTGTATGTACTGTTATTCTCTTAAAATTCGAAAAGAGGTTCTTAATTTCTACGTTTTGATTACCTTCTTTTATTATGACTTGATGCCGAAAAGCATTTAGAGGTCCTAGAGTAGATGGTATATATATCGAACCACAGTCGGATGCCGAAAGCTGGGTTGCTGTCATAGAGCAGCAAATCCTACTTAAAGCGTCGGCCACGACATTTGCTTTTCCTGGCTTGTAGATTGTTTCATAATCGTGCTCTTCGAGATAAGATTTCCATCTCTTTAATTTTGCATTAGTATTTTTCTGTGAAAGTGTAAATGTAAGTGGCTGATGATCTGTTACTATCTTAAATTTAATTCCATACAAATAGTTCCTAAAGGTTTTCAATGACCAAATTAAAGCCAACATTTCCTTTTCAAAAGCGGAATATGCTTCTTCGGTGCTTTTGTAAACGATCGAGAAGCGAAATGTATGGGATTGTCAGTACCAATTTCACCCTATGCCAATACTGCTCCTATAGCATAGTTTGAAGCATCGGTTGTTAGCACAAAGGGTTTACTTTAATCAGGATAAATCAAAATATCCGAAAAAGATAAAACCAATTTCAGTTTTTCAAAGCATTCAACTTGTTCGGTCGTCAATTTGATTTTTTTGTTAGACTTAGGATTTTTTTTCTCCTCTTAATATACTAATAAGAATTCTGACTCATCCAGTTGAACCTTTAAATTAGCTGCATTTAGTGCTTTAAGAATCGTGTCCAAATTTCCCAAATGTTTTTCTAAGGATTTTCCAAATACTATCACATCATCCATGTAAATGTAGCACATTTTGCCAATATAATTTCTTAAAACGTCATCAATGGCTCTTTGAAAGATCGCCGGGGCGTTCTTTAATCCAAAAGGCATTCGCGTAAATTCATATTTTCCGTTATTAATAGAAAATGCTGTTTTTTCTATGTCGGACTGTTTCATCTTGATTTGATGAAAGCCAGAAGCTAAATCAAGAGTAGAGAAATATTGTTGTTCTCTTAATTGTTCCAGAACATACGCTATCTCAGGCATGGGATACCTTTCGCTTATTGTCTTTTCATTTAATTTCATGTAATCTACGACCATACGAATTTCTTTTTTCCTGAAGTGTCGTTCTTTTTTGGTACAATCCAAACTGGGGATGAGGAGGATCTTGACGGTCTAATTATTCAATCTTCCAAAAGCTTTTTTATTTGAATATTCACCTCTTCTGTGTAAGCGGCAGGATAAGGATACACGCATTGATGTACTGGTACATCATCAGTAGTATTGATGGTACATTCAACATTTGTAGCACATGATCATTTTTATTAGGTTCGTAAAAGACTGATGAATTATCGTGCAATATTTTCATAATTTTTGTTTAGTGGAAGAAATCCAATGATCATTCACACGAAAATCAACCATATTATTGTTCTCTTTAAAAGGTATTTTAAATATGGTATAGAAAATCTTTCTCCATCATCTGTAGTTATTTTCATTGCACAATTTTCAAAAGAAATATTTGCCTTTATTTTTTCTAGAACTTCTGTGCCAATTATTCCTTCAAAGAAAGGACCAAAATCATGAATTAAAAACTGATAAGCTTCCTCACATTTTGGGGCAAAAAATGCAATATCTATTGCATACTTAGTGTTAAAACTTCCACTAGCAGATTTTATATTATAGTTTGACACTTCGTATGGTTTAGATAATTTATAACTCGAGGCAAGTTTGTTTGCCTGATATTCTTTATACAACTGATATTCGATCCACTATGAATCAAAAAAGGGTAATCTCCCGTTATGGTGGGCCAATTGATATTTGGAAGGAATCGGTTCACCAATTTGCGTTCCATTCTAAAAAATAAGCTCTGTAGATTGATTGTTTTCCGAAGCTTTATACGACAAATAATCTGAATTAGTTAATTAATAGTAGAATTGATTAATCTGATTTGTATCTTTGCGTTTGTAAAATCTTTAATAAATTCCTTTCAGTCATATCATTTGTATGTACTGTTATTCTCTTAAAATTCGAAAAGAGGTTCTTAATTTCTACGTTTTGATTACCTTCTTTTATTATTACTTGATGCCGAAAAGCATTTAGAGGTCCTAGAGTAGATGGTATATATATCGAACCACAGTCGGATGCCGAAAGCTGGGTTGCTGTCATAGAGCAGCAAATCCTACTTAAAGCGTCGGCCACGACATTTGCTTTTCCTGGCTTGTAGATTGTTTCATAATCGTGCTCTTCGAGATAAGATTTCCATCTCTTTAATTTTGCATTAGTATTTTTCTGTGAAAGTGTAAATGTAAGTGGCTGATGATCCGTTACTATCTTAAATTTAGTTTCATACAAATAGTTCCTAAAGGTTTTCAATGACCAAATTAAAGCCAACATTTCCTTTTCGAAAGCGGAATATGCTTCTTCGGTTTTTGTTAACGATCGAGAAGCGAAATGTATGGGATTGTCAGTACCAATTTCACCCTATGGCAATACTGCTCCTATAGCATAGTTTGAAGCATCGGTTGTTAGCACAAAGGGTTTACTATAATCAGGATAAATCAAAATATCCGAAGAAGATAAAACCAATTTCAGTTTTTCAAAGCATTCAACTTGTTCGGTCGTCAATGTGATTTTTTTGTTAGCCTAAGGATTTTTTTCTCCTCTTAATATACTAGTAAGTGGCTTTGCTATTTTTGCAAAGTCTTTCACAAACTTTCTATAATAATTCATTAGACCTAAAAATGATCGTAGCATTTTTATTGTTGTTGGAGCAACAAACTTTTTTATCGCCCCAACTTTCTGGGGGTTGGATTTAATTCCACTACTCGTTATAATGTGTCCTAGAAATTCAACTTCTTTGTGTAAGAATTCTGACACATCCAGTTGAACCTTTAAATTAGCTGCATTTAGTGCTTTAAGAATCGTGTCCAAATTTCCCAAATGTTTTTCTAAGGATTTTCCAAATACTATCACATCATCCATGTAAATGTAGCACATTTTGCCAATATAATTTCTTAAAACGTCATCAATGGCTCTTTGAAAGATCGCCGGGGCGTTCTTTAATTCAAAAGGCATTCGCGTAAATTCATATTTTCCGTTATTAATAGAAAATGCTGTTTTTTCAATGTCGGACGGTTTCATCTTGATTTGATGAAAGCCAGAAGCTAAATCAAGAGTAGAGAAATATTGTTGTCCTCTTAATTGTTCCAGAATATACGCTATCTCAGGCATGGGATACCAATCGCTTATTGTCTTTTCATTTAATTTCCTGTAATCTACGACCATAAGAATTTCTTTTTCATAAAGAGTCGTTCTTTTTTGGTACAATCCAAACTGGGGGTGAGGCGGATCTTGACGGTCTAATTATTCAATCTTCCAAAAGCTTTTTTATTTGAATATTCACCTCTTCTGTGCAAGCGGCAGGATAAGGATACACGCGTTGATGTACTGGTATATCATCAGTAGTATTGATGGTACATTCAACATTTGTAGCACATGATAATTTTAAATTAGGTTTGTAAAAGACTGATGAATTATCGAGCAATATTTTCATAATTTTTTGTTTAGTGGAAGAATTCAAATGATCCACACGGAAATCAACCATATTATTGTTCTATTTATAAGGTATTTTAAATATGGTAGAGAAAATCTTTCTCCATCATCTGTAGTTATTTTCATTGCACAATTTTCAAAAGAAATATCAGCCTTTATTTTTTCTAGAACGTCTGTTCCAATTATTCCTTCAAAGAAAGGACCAAAATCATGAATTCAAAACTGATAAGCTTCCTCACATTTTGGGGCAAAAATGCAATATCTATTGCATACTTATTGTTAAAACTTCCACTAACAGATTTTATATTATAGTTTGACACTTCGTATGGTTTAGATAATTTATAACTCGAGGCAAGATTATTTGAAATAAAACTGATATTCGATCCACTATGAATCAAAAAAGGGTAATCTCCCGTTACGGTGGGCAAATTGATATATGGAAGGAATCGGTTCACCAATTTGCGTTCCATTCTAAAAAAATAAGCTCTGTAGATTGATTGTTTTCCGAAGCTTTATACGACAAATAATCATGATTGTCTGTTCGGCAATATGTCTCATCAAGCGGTTTTGAATCCACTACATATTTAAGAGGAGCAGCGGTGCAGAAACTTCTTGAATTTCACCATCAACACCATAAGCTTGTCTATTAATTGAAGACGATGCTCGGGGGCGTTTAGCGTTAAAATGTGGTTTGTTATTTGCTTGAAACGAAGGGTCAACTTCCATAGGAACTGGCCTGTTATTTGCATTTTGTTGCATTACATTGTGTTTGTACACAACCCTGACGTGTTGACAGTCGACGAAAGCACAACCGTGCTTTCGTTAAGTTGGGGCACGCGCGTAGCCAGGATTCGTGTTGAGTGCAGGGGCGCTTACACGAATAAATGTATTAAATATAAGTGCATTAGGAGAAATAAACTCTCTTACCTGCGAATTTCGAAGCAACACAAACGACGGTAAATATTCACCACTGCAGCAAAAAAAAACTCCATCCGAAAACTCCCGCGAACAAACATTGGTGCCGTGACCAGGATATACAGTGCGATTCCTGAAATTTTCGCGAGTTTTTAACGTGATTCGTCATTTCGTCCGTTTTTTTCCGCTCACCAAAATACAATTCCTTCACACACTTCGTCCCCACAATGCCTGCGCATTCGACAGTGTTAGCATCGCGACGAACGATTCTGCTAGCTGCTCTGGTGCTGTACGAGCAATTTGTGCACGAATACGATGCTGAACGGGATGCCGTAGAGGTGGAGGTTCGGTTGGGCAGGTTTGAGAAGCTATCCAAGGATTGGGAAAGCATCCAGCAGCAGCTCGAAGACCAGACGAGCAATGCCGAAGAAATTGTACATAATGCTGCACTCCGCGAGGACTTTGAGGCGAGAGTGATTCGCGTTCAATCCGCGTTAAAACGGGAATGGAAGGAAATATCCCGCCTACAGAATGCGCAGCCAAGGCCGGGTGGCAACCCGCTGCAAGGCATAAAACTGCCCACCATTGCACTCCCGGAGTTCGATGGTGACTATATGCAATGGCTGACCTTTAGGGACACTTTCGAGTGCCTCATCCACCAAAACGACGATTTACCAGCCATTCAAAAATTTCATTACTTGCGCGCTGCTGTCAAGGGAGAAGCTGCTCAAGTGATCGAAGCGATCACGATTAGTGCATCCAACTACGATCTCGCTTGGAGAATGCTGACGGAGAGATACTCAAATGAGTACCTATTAAAAAAGCGTCACCTGCAAGCGATGTTCGGCATTGCACCGGCCAAGAAGGAAAGTGCGTCGACCCTGCATCAGCTGGTCGATGAGTTCCAGCGCCACAAAAAAACGCTGGACCATTTGGGTGAAGACACCAACACATGGAGCAGCATTTTAGAACACCTCCTGTGCACTAATCTGCCTGTATCCACCTTGCGTGATTGGTAGGAACACGCTTCCACCAATACTAATCCCAGCTACGATGGACTCATCTCGTTTTTACAACGTCGTATGCGTGTACTCGAATCGCTATCCGTCAACAAGTTGGATATGTCCTACACGGAACCCCTAGCACCATCGCATCGAACGAATTTCACGCACACTAATAGTTTTGCTACTACCGATCACCACTTCCACGAGAAGAAATGCACTCTATGCAGCCAACCTCACATGACAACAAAGTGCCAGCGATTCCTTGCAATGGATCATGCACGACGCTACAACACGGTTGTAAATGCTCGGTTGTGTTTTAACTGCCTGCGGGACACTCATCACACACGAGATTGCTCTTCGCCGTACAGATGTAAACACTGCAACGCACTACACCACACACTTTTACACGCACCACACAATACCGGAACACTTTCCACTGCACGTAAGCCAGCTGCGCAAGGTGAACCGAGTAACACAACACACACCCACGACGATCACATGCCCAACACACAACGTAGTTTCGCAGCGGCGTTGAAGCAAACCCCCACACACGTACTGCTTCAAACCGCTCTTGTAAACATTGTCGATGTACACGGAATCTCGCATCCTGCGCGAGCACTTTTGGACAGTGCATCGCAACCTAATCTAATGAGCAACCGACTCACTCGTAGATTAGGCTTGAGACACGACAACGTGAATGTTACCTTACAAGGGGCAGGACTTTCGACAAGACCTGTCAGTAAATCGGTGCGAGCAACGATTGCTTCTCGTATTTCCGATTTCAATGCGGAGATGGACTTTTTGATCGTAGACAAGGTGATCGCTGATTTGCCGGCGCATGATGTATGTACTCGCGGCTGGAACATCTCATCCAAAATCGTTCTGGCTGAACCGCAGTTCTTCAAGTCATCCCCGATCGTCATCATTCTTGGCGCTCGACATTACGCTTCCTTCTTTGCCTGCGTCAGGATGATACATCACCGGATCTGCCTTCCATGATGAACAGCGTGTTCGATTACGTCATGGTTGGTTCCTGTCGTCCTACACCCCCTGATCCGCTAACCGATTGTACCGCTTTTTCCAACGCTGTATGCATGGTGTCCCTTGAAGAATCGCTCGAACGCTTCTGGAAGCTGGAAGAGGTTAACGTTGCCAACTCTTACTCACCCGACGAGCAGCGATGTGAAACGTTTTACAAAGAAACCACCCAACGCGATGATTTAGGCCGATACATCGTTCGCCTACCCAGACGCCCCGACTTCAACGAAAAGCTCGGTGTGTTGAAAGCAGCAGCATTGCGACGTTTTCAGTTGCTGGAGAGAAGATTAGAGCGCGATCCACAGTTAAAATCAGCGTACACCACGATTTCATGCAGGAGTATTTAGAGCTTGGTCACATGTCGCCCGTAACTGCCAAAGTTGCAGAAGAACAGGAATACTATTTGCCGCATCACCCCGTCTTCAAAGCTTCTAGTTCCACCACGAAAGTGAGAGTAGTGTTTGACGGTTCTGCAAAAACGAGTACAGGTTACTCGTTAAATGATGTTCTATGTGTCGGACCTACAGTGCAAGATGACCTACTTGATGTAATTCTGCGTTTCCGTTCGTACCCGGTTGCTCTTGTTGGTGATATAGCGAAAATGTATCGGCAGGTCTTGCTTCATCCCGAGGATCGCCGCTTCGTACGCATCCTGTTTCGTTTTTCGCCTCAAACACCAGTCCACACTAACGAACTCAATACGGTCACGTACGGTCTCACGCCATCCTCGTTCCTAGCTACACGCACTTTGCTTCAACTAGCGGAAGATGAAGGTTCCGACTATTCGCCTGCTTGCTCTGCCCTCAAACGAAACTTTTACGTCGACGATTTCATTGGTGGAGCGCTCCTTCTTCGTAAAGAAGATGCGCTCCTTCCTCGTAAAGAGCTAGCTGGTGTACTTGCCAAGGGTGGGTTCGAACTGCGCAAATGGACCTCGAATCGGCTCGATGTGCTGTCTGGTTTTCGTGCTGATCAAATCGGTACGCAGTCCTTGTACCAGTTTGTTCCCAACGAGACAGTGAAGGCGCTTGGCATCTCCTGGAAACCTGAATCTGATGAATTGTGCTTCGAACCCAACGTTTGTGACGAACCAACCACACTTACCCGTCGATCCATTTTGTCATGCATTGGCAAAATGTATGACCCACTCGGATTAATCGCCCCGATTATCATCCGCGCAAAGATGCTGATGCAAGAGCTGTGGCTACTGAGATCCGGCTGGGACGATCCCGTCCCCGATGTCATCTGCAACAAGTGGAAGGCGATTCAGCCCGATTGGAACTCTCTTCGAGAATGTAAAATTTATCGTTATGTTCTCTTACCCTATTCTAAAGTAGAGCTCCACACCTTCACCGATGCCTCCGAGACAGCCTAATCGCACGCGCCATGCGCGCTGTGAGAATGCGTCAGGAGAGGTCCGAGTCAGGCTCCTAGCATCTAAGTCCCGGGTGGCACCTCTTAAACGCATCACGCTACCGAAGTTGGAGCTCAGCGCTGCTGTTTTGGGAGCTCATCTACACCACCGCGTCAGGAAAGCGATGCAGCTCAAAGCATCCGACTCCGTCTTCTGGTCCGACTCTACCGTCACACTGAACTGGATTGCGTCTCCCCCAAACACTTGGAAGACCTTTGTGGCCAATCGCGTCGCCGAAGTGCAGCACCATTCTCATCCCCGGCAATGGAGACACGTTCCCGGTTCATCCAACCCAGCGGATTTAGTCTCCCGTGGCATGTCCGCAGCAAGCATCACGCAAAGCACGCTGTGGAATTCCTGCCCGGACTGGCTTGTGCTTCCGTCATCCCACTGGCCACACCCGAATCCTGAATCGATCGACGGAGTTGATCTCGAAATCCGTCAGGTGAGTGCGAATATCGTTAGTGCACCAACTCATCCGTGGTTCGATATCGACTCATCTTACACCAGACTGCTACGCATCATTGCGCATTGCATACGTTTTGCACGCAACGCAAAACAGAAGGCGCGCACCCAGCAGCTGTCGCCGTCTTCATCATCACTGATGACACCACCACCATACATCGCCGCTGCCAAAACTGCTCTCTGTAGATTGGCACAACAAGACGCCTTCTCCCTCGAAGTCCGAAACTGAAAAGAGGAGAAGCTTTAGCCAAGCAGTCATCATTACGCAAATTAAGCCCATTCGTTGACGAGGAGGGTTTAATTCGGGTTGGAAGTCGATTGAAGCTGTCGCAACTACCTTACCAATCGAAGCATTCCGTGGTACTTCCCAAGGATCACAAGCTCTCTCGCCTCATCGCAGAACAGCATCACGAGGAGCTAATGCATGCCGGCGGAAGACTCCTACTGTCCCAGATAAGGGAAAGCTTTTGGCCCCTAGACGGACGTCGGCTGGTGAAAAGCATCGTGAGGAACTGTTTCCGAAGCATTCGTCAGGATCCTGCACTCGCCCAGCAGCCAGCTTCCCCCATCGCGTTGGCCAGCTTCCCCCATCGCGCGTCACACCTGGTCGTCCTTTCGCGGTTACTGGAGTGGACTACGCTGGACCGCTCTACTTGAAGCCAGCACATCGCCGAGCCGCGGCCGTCAAAAGCTACTTGTGCGTTTTCGTATGTTTCGCTACGAAGGCCGTGCACTTGGAGCTCGTGGGTGACCTCACAACCGCCGGATTTCTCGCTGCTTTACGCCGTTTCACTTCCCCTTCCATCCCACATGCATTCCGACAACGGGAAGAACTCGAAGGAGCCGCACATGAGCTTGGGAAGCTTTTCAAGCTTTTCGAGGACGAGTAACACCGTCGCTGCTGCTTATCTGCTTATCAGCAGATAAGGGCATCGATTGGCACTTCACCCCTCCAAAAGCACCACATTTCGGCGGGTTATGGGAAGCCGCCGTGAAGACAGCAAAAAGGCATCTCTATCGACACCTGGGCAGCACGAGGCTTTCGTACGAGGGTTACTGCACTGTCCTTCACCAAATAGAGGCAGCAATGAACTCCCGTCCCTTACTACCGCTGTCTGACGAAAAAAGTTGGCCGTTCGGTGCCCTATGGCCTATGGCCAGTATGGGAACCGAGGATGCCGATATGCGAAAAAGTGTCAGAAAATCACTTGAAAGTCGCTATGGCTCATTATTTAGAGCTTGTAAAGACCTTTCTAAAACACCTTGGTTGACCCCTGTCCGATATGTAGTTTTCGAGATATTCGAGAAAATGTGATTTTTTGGGACTTAGAAAATTTTTGACCCGTACCCTAAGAAAAATTGATTTTTTCATAGGACAATTTTATACATTGGACATAGGACAACCGGACTATACGCGTCTGAAGTCCAGTACACTCGATGATCTTCAGAAGTGGCAGCTACTGGTTCAACGCTTCTGGAAACATTGGGCAACCGAGTACCTACAAGAGATGCAAAAAAACTACACTCAGTCGGGCGGCAACAACAGCAACATACTCACCGGCAGATTGGTTGTGCTGATGAACGAATCGCTACCAACTACGCGCTGGCCACTTGCGCGCATCCTGCAAGTACATCCCGGGGCAGATAAGATCGTGCGCGTGGTAACACTAAAAACAGCGAAAGGTATAGTTACGCGTCCCATTACTAAAATATGTGTCTTACCTACTAACCAAGACCCCGCGGTTTGCTAAGTTTATTGTTGTTGTTTGTTTTGACATTCGTCAAGGTGGGGAGGATGATGGTACACAACCCTGACGTGTTGACAGTCGACGAAAGCACGATCGTGCTTTCGTTAAGTTGGGGCACTCGCGTAGCCAAGATTCGTGTTGAGTGCAGGGGCGCTCACACGAATAAAAGTATTAAATATAAGTGCATTAGGAGAAATAAACTCTCTTACCTGCGAACTTCCAAGCAAGACAAACGACGGTAAATATTCACCACTGCAGCAAAAAAAAAACCACATCCGAAAACTCCCGCGAACGAACACATTGTAACCTGGATGATAATGCCTAAACATTCTTTCTTGTGGATTTACACTTCTCATAGAAAAACGATTAAAATTGTGGTTCCAACCCGATGAAGCACAATTCGAATCCAAAACATCAGCTGCTTCGCCTTTAATTTTCCTTCTGATTGTTGCCACGATAATGCGGTATTCAATTGAATCACGAGGAAGACGTTCATAAATTTTGAAAATATTTTCCACTTCTAAAATCCATCTTGAAAGGCTAGATCCGTGTCCATGGAATTCAGGAAGGTTATTTACAAAATCTGGCACTTTACCTAACTGAATGTATTCATGATGAGTCAAGGTGGATGGTACAACTGGTATAGAACTAGACTGTTCCTGCGGATTCATTATTCTATTTTTTGAGTGGATTTCAAAACGTCTAATTTTACGAAAAATGATGGAGAAATCTTGTCACCTTCAAATCAAATTTTAATTAAGAGAAGTTCATTCAATCTAAACTTTTCTCTATTGTACCTAACATTCACTGCTCACTGTTTTCGCACCACGTATTCACAGTTATAAAATTTAAATTATATTATAGTAAATTAAATTGACTCGTAATGACTCACAGTAACAATATGCAGACTTTGAAGCAATTGCAGCTCATCGTTGTTCACGTAGCGATTTCCACGAAGCGATGTCCACGTAGTGTCTCGAGTTGGAAGGTTGATGTAACGTTCCGGTATTGGAATGAAAGCTTGCGGGATGCTCCGGATGGTCCTTTTGGATGATTGATCTACTACGGGTCCTCGGCGTCAATCGAGAGAGATGTCACGATGTGCAGGAACTTTCACTCTTCATGTAGCTTGTGCAGGTTTATTTTAATATTACTTCACCTGAACTTTTGTATCACGAATGTATATCGGTTGGTTTTATAGCTAGTTTCACACGACACTTTTAAACTTTGTGTAGAGTTTTTGTACTGCTTCTCACTTATGTTTCGGTCGGTGTAGAAACGAATTAGCTAGTGCCTCTATTCGTCGTTGTACAGTTTTGTTTTCAAAATACTTATCACCTTACTTTAGACGTAGAGGTCCCTATTCGGGCGGGCGCCAGTTAAATCTATAGGGTTCGGACACAGACGAAGAAAATCGAGACTTGCTTGTTCTGCGGTCAAAATCGGAGTGAGTTTATTAAGTTTGATTTACATATAAGTTGGTTATTGGGAATTGGATGGGGAAGGGAAAGTTATTGACGATTCTTGATGACTATTTTGCTGTTTCGGCGATCACTAGCTGGGTAACTGGGTCAGACGATCAACACGGTTTGCTGATCGACGCTGTTTGCTGATCGTGTTCATTCGGGCCGGTGGCGGTTGACAACACTAGAAAATGCTGTGTTGACAACGCAGGTTGTTAACTTCTCCCTCTTTAAATTTAAGACTCCGTGCGAAAAACGTGAAGGTATGTTAGTGGTTGGTAACTCATCGGTTCTGGATTTGGGTCAGTTGGTTGATAACCTTTAGGTTCTGGAATACATTGCGGTTTGTCATCAGGTGTTGTGATTACTTCTACGTTGATGGTGTTGCAGCGTTTTATGCACAGAAATACGACGCCAATTATGATGAACATTATTGGAGTGATGAATGAACTGCCCAATAACCATTGCCAAGTTCATGTGATACTATTACTTTCCAACTGAATATTCTGCATTTCCTTCCGAAGGTCTTTGTGTAGGATGTGTAGATGTTCAAGGCTTAGGTTTGTCACGTTGTTCACGGCTGCAACATGTATTCCATGTATTGGTAGACTTGTAGGAAAACCAGACAGTTCTGTTATGTTGGCTGAAATCAGTTTTCCATTGACGTTAATATTGCATGTGTTATATTCGATTAGCAGAGAGCCAGTGAGATTCCTTCTTTCTACTCCGCAGTTTGTATCCAATGTGAATAGTTTTACCGAATTGATAAGTATGTGGGACTGGTCTAAGTTGAATATCTCTTTTTCTGTTGGATTGGTGATGAAGTCAAAGCTAGCATTTCTCTGTTGTATCAGCATCGTTATGCATGTGGTGTCATCTTGCCGTAGTTCTTCTGGTTTATACATATTTTTGTTAAGCGTCGGGACGATGTAGGTTTGGGAAGTGAAAGTAAGGAAGTAGGGATGAGGGATATACATTCTTTTACCATTGTTAATTGTCGGATAAATTTGTATCTTGTTGAATACTCTATGCTTAAGTTGCGGGACGCTCATAATAAGTACTAATTTGTAATGACTTACAGCAACTTTTGTGGTGGTATACGATAGACTCTCTATGGCAGTATTCGCGTCAATGTTATTATGCTGTATGTCTGCTATTATTGCGTTTGTTTCATTTTTACTAAGTAATCTTGAGTTCGTAATTCCTAATTTCGCTAGGGTTATGCTATCAATTAGCATGTTCGCCTTTTCAGATAAGAATTTTAAGTTCATTAGAATGTTTATGGAATATAATTCCGTTGAAAAACTATAAAAAATATCTACTGTTGTTTTTACTTTCTGCAAGCTATCCTCCAAGTGCGATGTTAAACCCCTATTGATAACAACTTGGGTGTTATTATTCTGAATTAGTTAATTAATAGTAGAATTGATTAATCTTATTTGTATCTTTGCGTTTGTAAAATATTTAATAAATTCCTTTCAGTCATATCATTTGTATGTACTGTTATTCTCTTAAAATTCGAAAAGAGGTTCTTAATTTCTACGTTTTGATTACCTTCTTTTATTATGACTTGATGCCGAAAAGCATTTAGAGGTCCTTCAGTAGATGGTATATATATCGAACCACAGTCAGGTGCCGAATGCTGGGTTGCTGTCATAGAGCAGCAAATCCTACTTAAGGCGTCGGCCACGACATTTGCTTTTCCTGGCTTGTAGATTGTTTCATAATCGTGCTCTTCGAGATAAGATTTCCATCTCTTTAATTTTGCATTAGTATTTTTCTGTGAAAGTGTAAAAGTAAGTGGCTGATGATCCGTTACTATCTTAAATTTAGTTCCATACAAATAGTTCCTAAAGGTTTTCAATGACCAAATTAAAGCCAACATTTCCTTTTCGAAAGCGGAATATGCTTCTTCGGTTTTTGTTAACGATCGAGAAGCGAAATGTAAGGGATTGTCAGTACCAATTTCACCCTATGACAATACTGCTCCTATAGCATAGTTTGAAGCATCGGCTGTTAGCAGAAAGGGTTTACTATAATCAGGATAAATCAAAATATCCGAAGAAGATAAAACCAATTTCAGTTTTTCAAAGCATTCAACTTGTTCGGTCGTCAATGTGATTTTTTTGTTAGACTTAGGATTTTTTTCTCCTCTTAATATACTAGTAAGTGGCTTTGCTATTTTTGCAAAGTCGTTCACAAACTTTCTATAATAATTCATTAGATCTAAAAATGATCGTAGCATTTTTATTGTTGTTGGAGCAACAAAATTTTTTATCGCTCCAACTTTCTGGGGGTTGGATTTAATTCCACTACTCGTTATAATGTGTCCTAGAAATTCAACTTCTTTGTTTAAGAATTCTGACTCATCCAGTTGAACCTTTAAATTAGCTGCATTTAGTGCTTTAAGAATCGTGTCCACATTTCCCAAATGTTCTTCTAAGGATTTTCCAAATACTATCACTTTATCCATGTAAATGTAGCACATTTTGCCAATATAATTTCTTAAAACGTCATCCATGGCTCTTTGAAAGATCGTGGGGGCGTTCTTTAATTCAAAAGGCATTCGCGTAAATTCATATTTTCCGTTATTAATAGAAAATGCTGTTTTTTCTATGTCGGATGGTTTCATCTTGATTTGATGAAAGCCAGAAGCTAAATCAAGAGTAGAGAAATATTGTTGTCCTCTTAATTGTGCCAGAACATACGCTATCTCAGGCATGAGATACCTTCCGCTTATTGTCTTTTCATTTAATTTCATGTAATCTACGACCATACGAATTTATTTTTTCCTGAAGCGTCGTTCTTTTTTTGGTACAATCCAAACTGGGGATGTCCAGGCGCATCTTGACGGTCTAATTATTCCATCTTCTAAAAGCTTTTTACTTTTATATTCACCTCTTCTGTGCAAGCGGCAGGATAAGGATACACGCGTTGATGTACTGGTATATCATCAGTAGTATTGATGGTACATTCAACATTTGTAGCACATGATAATTTTAAATTAGGTTTGTAAAAGACTGATGAATTATCGAGCAATATTTTCATAATTTTTTGTTTAGTGGAAGAATTCAAATGATCCACACGGAAATCAAACATATTACTGTTCTCTTTACAAGGATATTTTAAATATGGTATAGAAAATCTTTCTCCATCATCTGTAGTTATTTTCATTGCACAATTTTCAAAAGAAATATCAGCCTTTATTTTTTCTAGAACGTCTGTGCCAATTATTCCTTCAAAGAAAGGACCAAAATCATGACTAAACAACTGATAAGCTTCCTCACATTTTGGGGCAAAAAATGCAATATCTATTGCATACTTAGTGTTAAAACTTCCACTAACAGATTTTATATTATAGTTTGACACTTCGTATGGTTTATATAATTTATAACTCGAGGCAAGTTTATTTGAAATAAAACTGATATTCGATCCACTATGAATCAAAAAAGGGTAAGCTCCCGTTACGGTGGGCAAATTGATATATGGGAAGAATCGGTTCACCAATTTGCGTTCCATTCTAAAAAATTAAGCTCTGTAGATTCAAGAGGAGCAGTGGTGCGATATGCTGAAACTTCTTGAATTTCATCATCAACACCATAAGCTTGTCGATTCATTGAATTTAGCGTTAAAATGTGGTTTGTTTTTTGTTTGAAAAGAAGGGTCAACTTCCATAGGAACTGGACTGTTATTTATATTTTGTTGCATTACATTGTAACCTGGATGATAATGCCTAAACATAATTCCTTTTGGATTTACACTTCTCATAGAAAAACGGTTATAATTGTGGGGAAAGTTTCTCGGTTGTGTCATTGGCCTATCTTGATTCATTTTGGGGTTAAAATTTGAGCTATTAAATTATTGCCTGTTTATGTTATGTCGATTTTGTGGAATCTGTAAATCTCTTGGTTTAGGAATGTAATAATTGGGTTTATCGTGGAATGGCGTGGATCTCATGTCCATGTTTTAAAATTCTAAACAGTAATTATAAGCAGAACTCAAACTGCTCGGGTTATAATTTTTCAACAAGAAGCTTAATGGTTTCTCTAAGCCTCGGATAAAGCTGTCCAAAACTTTTTCCCTAAAATAACTTATATGTGCTTCATGATTGGAAACGTATTTTGGGTTAGACTGGATTTGCATTACTATTGCCGTTTGTAAATCATTTACTCGGCTGAAATAACAGTTAAGTGATTCAGACGGTCGTTTTTTAATTATTGACAATTCATGGTCCAGAGTTTTTAGATCTCTTTTGTCCTTATAATAAAGGAAAAGAGTTCTCTTAATTACGTTCCAATCCGATGTAACACAATTCGAATCCAAAACGTCAGCTGCTTCGCTTTAAATTTTCCTTGGGATTGTTGCCACGATAATGTGGTATTCAATTGAATCACGAGGAAGACGTTCATAAATTTTGAAAATATTTTCCACTTCTAAAATCCATCTTGGAAGGCTAGATCCGTGTCCATGGAATTCAGGAAGGTTATTTACAAAATCTGGCACTTTACCTAACTGAATGTATTCATGATGAGTCATGGTGGATGGTACGACTGGAATAGAACTAGACTGTTCCTGCGGATTCATTATTCTATTTTTTGAGTGGATTTCAAAACGTCTAATTTTACGAAAAATGATGGAGAAATCTTATCACCTTCAAATCAAATTTTAATTAAGAGAAGTTCATTCAATCTAATCTGACTTTCTCTATTGTACCTAACACTCACTGCTCACTGTTTTCACACCACGTATTCACAGTTATAAAATTTAAATTATATTATAGTAAATTAAATTGACTTGTAATGACTCACAGTAACAATATGCAGACTTTGAAACAATTGCAGCTCATCGTTGTTCACGTAGCGATGTCCACGAAGCGATGTCCACGTAGTGTCTCGAGTTGGAAGGTTGATGTAACGTTCCGGTATTGGAATGAAATCTTGCGGGATGCTCCGGATGGTCCTTTTGGATGATTGATCTACTACGGGTCCTCGGCGTCAATCGAGAGAGATGTCACGATGTGCAGGAACTTTCACTCTTCATGTAGCTTGTGCAGGTTTATTTTAATATTACTTCACCTGAACTTTTGTATCACGGGTGTATATCGGTTGGTTTTATAGCTAGTTTCACACGACACTTTTAAACTTTGTGTAGAGTTTTTGTACTGCTTCTCACTTATGTTTCGATCGGTGTAGAAACGAATTAGCTAGTGCCTCTATTCGTCGTTGTACAGTTTTCTTTCCAAAATACTTATCACCTTACTTTAGACGTAGAGGTCCCTATTCGGGCGGGCGCCAGTTAAATCTATAGGGTTCGGACACAGACGAAGAAAATCGAGACTTGCTTGTTCTGCGGTCAAAATCGGAGTGAGTTTATTAAGTTTGATTTACATATAAGTTGGTTATTGGGAATTGGATGGGGAAGGGAAAGTTATTGACGATTCTTGATGACTATTTTGCTGTTTCGGCGATCACTAACTGGGTAACTGGGTCAAACGATCAACACGGTTTGCTGATCGACGCTGTTTGCTGATCGTGTTCATTCGGGCCGGTGGCGGTTGACAACACTAGAAAATGCTGTGTTGACAACGCAGGTTGTTAACTTCTCCCTCTTTAAATTTGAGACTCCGTGCGAAAAACGTGAAGGTATGTTAGTGGTTGGTAACTCATCGGTTCTGGATTTGGGTCAGTTGGTTGATAACCTTTAGGTTCTGGAATACATTGCGGTTTGTCATCAGGTGTTGTGATTACTTCTACGTTGATGGTGTTGCAGCGTTTTATGCACAGAAATACGACGCCAATTATGATGAACATTATTGGAGTGATGAATGAACTGCCCAATAACCATTGCCAAGTCCATGTGATACTATTACTTTCCAACTGAATATTCTGCATTTCCTTCCGAAGGTCTTTGTGTAGGATGTGTAGATGTTCAAGGCTTAGGTTTGTCACGTTGTTCACGGCTGCAACATGTATTCCATGTATTGGTAGACTTGTAGGAAAACCAGACAGTTCTGTTATGTTGGCTGAAATCAGTTTTCCATTGACGTTAATATTGCATGTGTTATATTCGATTAGCAGAGAGCCAGTGAGATTCCTTCTTTCTACTCCGCAGTTTGTATCCAATGTGAATAGTTTTACCGAATTGATAAGTATGTGGGACTGGTCTAAGTTGAATATCTCTTTTTCTGTTGGATTGGTGATGAAGTCAAAGCTAGCATTTCTCTGTTGTATCAGCATCGTTATGCATGTGGTGTCATCTTGCCGTAGTTCTTCTGGTTTATACATATTTTTGTTAAGCGTCGGGACGATGTAGGTTTGGGAAGTGAAAGTAAGGAAGTAGGGATGAGGGATATACATTCTTTTACCATTGTTAATTGTCGGATAAATTTGTATCTTGTTGAATACTCTATGCTTAAGTTGCGGGACGCTCATAATAAGTACTAATTTGTAATGACTTACAGCAACTTTTGTGGTGGTATACGATAGACTCTCTATGGCAGTATTCGCGTCAATGTTATTATGCTGTATGTCTGCTACTATTGCGTTTGTTTCATTTTTACTAAGTAATCTTGAGTTCGTAATTCCTAATTTCGCTAGGGTTATGCTATCAATTAGCATGTTCGCCTTTTCAGATAAGAATTTTAAGTTCATTAGAATGTTTATGGAATATAATTCCGTTGAAAAACTATAAAAAATATCTACTGTTGTTTTTACTTTCTGCAAGCTATCCTCCAAGTGCGATGTTAAACCCCTATTGATAACAACTTGGGTGTTATTATTCTGAATTAGTTAATTAATAGTAGAATTGATTAATCTTATTTGTATCTTTGCGTTTGTAAAATATTTAATAAATTCCTTTCAGTCATATCATTTGTATGTACTGTTATTCTCTTAAAATTCGAAAAGAGGTTCTTAATTTCTACGTTTTGATTACCTTCTTTTATTATGACTTGATGCCGAAAAGCATTTAGAGGTCCTTCAGTAGATGGTATATATATCGAACCACAGTCAGGTGCCGAATGCTGGGTTGCTGTCATAGAGCAGCAAATCCTACTTAAGGCGTCGGCCACGACATTTGCTTTTCCTGGCTTGTAGATTGTTTCATAATCGTGCTCTTCGAGATAAGATTTCCATCTCTTTAATTTTGCATTAGTATTTTTCTGTGAAAGTGTAAAATTAAGTGGCTGATGATCCGTTACTATCTTAAATTTAGTTCCATACAAATAGTTCCTAAAGGTTTTCAATGACCAAATTAAAGCCAACATTTCCTTTTCGAAAGCGGAATATGCTTCTTCGGTTTTTGTTAACGATCGAGAAGCGAAATGTAAGGGATTGTCAGTACCAATTTCACCCTATGACAATACTGCTCCTATAGCATAGTTTGAAGCATCGGCTGTTAGCAGAAAGGGTTTACTATAATCAGGATAAATCAAAATATCCGAAGAAGATAACACCAATTTCAGTTTTTCAAAGCATTCAACTTGTTCGGTCGTCAATGTGATTTTTTTGTTAGACTTAGGATTTTTTTCTCCTCTTAATATACTAGTAAGTGGCTTTGCTATTTTTGCAAAGTCGTTCACAAACTTTCTATAATAATTCATTAGATCTAAAAATGATCGTAGCATTTTTATTGTTGTTGGAGCAACAAAATTTTTATCGCTCCAACTTTCTGGGGGTTGGATTTAATTCCACTACTCGTTATAATGTGTCCTAGAAATTCAACTTCTTTGTTTAAGAATTCTGACTCATCCAGTTGAACCTTTAAATTAGCTGCATTTAGTGCTTTAAGAATCGTGTCCACATTTCCCAAATGTTCTTCTAAGGATTTTCCAAATACTATCACTTTATCCATGTAAATGTAGCACATTTTGCCAATATAATTTCTTAAAACGTCATCCATGGCTCTTTGAAAGATCGTCGGGGCGTTCTTTAATTCAAAAGGCATTCGCGTAAATTCATATTTTCCGTTATTAATAGAAAATGCTGTTTTTTCTATGTCGGATGGTTTCATCTTGATTTGATGAAAGCCAGAAGCTAAATCAAGAGTAGAGAAATATTGTTGTCCTCTTAATTGTGCCAGAACATACGCTATCTCAGGCATGAGATACCTTCCGCTTATTGTCTTTTCATTTAATTTCATGTAATCTACGACCATACGAATTTATTTTTTCCTGAAGCGTCGTTCTTTTTTTGGTACAATCCAAACTGGGGATGTCCAGGCGCATCTTGACGGTCTAATTATTCCATCTTCTAAAAGCTTTTTACTTTTATATTCACCTCTTCTGTGCAAGCGGCAGGATAAGGATACACGCGTTGATGTACTGGTATATCATCAGTAGTATTGATGGTACATTCAACATTTGTAGCACATGATAATTTTAAATTAGGTTTGTAAAAGACTGATGAATTATCGAGCAATATTTTCATAATTTTTTGTTTAGTGGAAGAATTCAAATGATCCACACGGAAATCAACCATATTATTGTTCTATTTATAAGGTATTTTAAATATGGTATAGAAAATCTTTCTCCATCATCTGTAGTTATTTTCATTGCACAATTTTCAAAAGAAATATCAGCCTTTATTTTTTCTAGAACATCTGTACTAATTATTCCTTCAAAGAAAGGACCAAAATCATGAATTAAAAACTGATAAGCTTCCTCACATTTTGGGGCAAAAAATGCAATATCTATTGCATACTTAGTGTTAAAACTTCCACAAACAGATTTTATATTATAGTTGGACACTTCGTATGGTTTAGATAATTTATAACTCGAGGCAAGTTTATTTGAAATAAAACTGATATTCGATCCACTATGAATCAAAAAAGGGTAATCTCCCGTTCCGGTGTGCAAATTGATATATGGGAGGAATCAGTTCACCAATTTGCGTTTCATTCTTAAAAATTAAGCATTTTACATTCAAGAGGAGCAGTGGTGCGATATGCTGAAACTTCTTGAATTTCATCATCAACACCATAAGCTTGTCGATTAATTGAATTTAGCGTTAAAATGTGGTTTGTTTTTTGCTTGAAAAGAAGGGTCAACTTCCATAGGAACTGGCCTGTTATTTGCATTTAGTTGCATTACATTGTAACCTGGATGATAATGCCTAAACATATTTCCTTGTGGATTTAAACTTCTCATAGAAAAACGGTTATAATTGTGGGGAAAGTTTCTCGGTTGTGTCATTGGCCTATCTTGATTCATTTGGGGGTTAAAATTTGAGCTATTAAATTATTGCCTGTTTATGTTATGTCGATTTTGTGGAATCTGTAAATCTCTTGGTTTAGGAATGTAATAATTGGGTTTATCGTGGAATGGCATGTATCTCATGTCCATGTTTTAAAATTCTAAACAGTAATTATAAGCAGAACTCAAACTGTTCGGGTTATAATTTTTCAACAAGAAGCTTAATGGTTTCTCTAAGCCTCGGATAAAGCTGTCCAAAGGTTTTTCCTTAAAATAACTTATATGTGCTTCATGATTGGAAACGTATTTTGGGTTAGACTGGATTTGCATTACTATTGCCGTTTGTAAATCATTTAATCGGCTGAAATAACAGCTGAGTGATTCAGACGGTCGTTTTTTAATTATTGACAGTTCATGGTCCAGAGTTTTTAGATCTCTTTTGTCCTTATAATAAAGGAGAAGAGTTCTCTTAATTACGTTCCAATCCGATGTAACACAATTTGAATCCAAAACGTCAGCTGCTTCGCCTTTAATTTTCTTTCGGATTGTTGCCACGATAATGTGGTATTCAATTGAATCACGAGGAAGACGTTCATAAATTTTGAAAATATTTTCCACTTCTAAAATCCATCTTGAAAGGCTAGATCCGTGTCCATGGAATTCAGGAAGGTTATTTACAAAATCTGGCACTTTACCTAACTGAATGTATTCATGATGAGTCATGGTGGATGGTACAACTGGTATAGAACTAGACTGTTCCTGCGGATTCATTATTCTATTTTTTGAGTGGATTTCAAAACGTCTAATTTTACGAAAAATGATGGAGAAATCTTGTCACCTTCAAATCAAATTTTAATTAAGAGAAGTTCATTCAATCTAATCTGACTTTCTCTATTGTACCTAACACTCACTGCTCACTGTTTTCACACCACGTATTCACAGTTATAAAATTTAAATTATATTATAGTAAATTAAATTGACTCGTAATGACTCACAGTAACAATATGCAGACTTTGAAACAATTGCAGCTCATCGTTGTTCACGTAGCGATGTTCACGAAGCGATGTCCACGTAGTGTCTCGAGTTGGAAGGTTGATGTAACGTTCCGGTATTGGAATGAAAGCTTGCGGGATGCTCCGGATGGTCCTTTTGGATGATTGATCTACTACGGGTCCTCGGCGTCAATCGAGAGAGATGTCACGATGTGCAAGAACTTACACTCTTCATGTAGCTTGTGCAGGTTTATTTTAATATTACTTCACCTGAACTTTTGTATCACGAATGTATATCGGTTGGTTTTATAGCTAGTTTCACACGACACTTTTAAACTTTGTGTAGAGTTTTTGTACTGCTTCTCACTTATGTTTCGATCGGTGTAGAAACGAATTAGCTAGTGCCTCTATTCGTCGTTGTACAGTTTTCTTTCCAAAATACTTATCACCTTACTTTAGACGTAGAGGTCCCTATTCGGGCGGGCGCCAGTTAAATCTATAGGGTTCGGACACAGACGAAGAAAATCGAGACTTGCTTGTTCTGCGGTCAAAATCGGAGTGAGTTTATTAAGTTTGATTTACATATAAGTTGGTTATTGGGAATTGGATGGGGAAGGCAAAGGTATTGACGATTCTTGATGACTATTTTGCTGTTTCGGCGATCACTAACTGGGTAACTGGGTCAGACGATCAACACGGTTTGATGATCGACGCTGTTTGCTGATCGTGTGCATTCGGGCCGGTGGCGGTTGACAACACTAGAAAATGCTGTGTTGACAACGCAGGTTGTTAACTTCTCCCTCTTTACATTTGAGACTCCGTGCGAAAAACGTGAAGGTATGTTGGTGGTTGGTAACTCATCGGTTCTGGATTTGGGTCAGTTGGTTGATAACCTTTAGGTTCTGGAATACATTGCGGTTTGTCATCAGGTGTTGTGATTAATTCTACGTTGATGGTGTTGCGGCGTTTTATGCACAGAAATACGACGCCAATTATGATGAACATTATTGGAGTGATGAATGAACTACCCAATAACCATTGCCAAGTCCATGTGATACTATTACTTTCCAACTTAATATTCTGCATTTCCTTCCGTAGGTCTTTGTGTAGGTTGTGTAGATGTTCAAGGCTTAGGTTTGTCACGTTGTTCGCGGCTCCAACATGTACTCCATGTATTGGTAGATTAGTAGGAAAAACAGACAGTTCTGTCATGTTGGCTGAAATCAGTTTTCCATTGACGTAAATATTGCATGTGTAATATTCGATTAGCAGAGAGCCAGTGAGATTCCTTCTTTCTACTAGGCAGTTTGTATCCAATGTGAATAGTTTTACCGAATTGATAAGTATGTGGGACTGGTCTTAGTTGAATATCTCTTTTTCTGTTGGATTGGTGATGAAGTCACAGCTAGCATTTCTCTGTTGTAACAGCATCGTTATGCATGTGGTGTCATCTTGCCGTAGTTCTTCTGGTTTATACATCTTTTTGTTAAGCGTCGAGACGATGTAGGTTTGGGAAGTGAAAGTAAGGAAGTAGGGATGAGGGATATACATTCTTTTACCACTGTTAATTGTCGGATAAATTTGTATCTTGTTGAATACTCTACGCTTAAGTTGCGGGACGCTAATAATAAGTACTAATTTGTAATGACTTACAGCAACTTTTGTGGTGGTATACGATAGACTCTCTATGGCAGTATTCGCGTCAATGTTATTATGCTGTATGTCTGCTATTATTGCGTTTGTTTCATTTTTACTAAGTAATCTTGAGTTCGTAATTCCTAATTTCGCTAGGGTTATGCTATCCATTAGTATGTTCGCCTTTTCAGATAAGAATTTTAAGTTCATTAGAATGATAATGGAATATAATTCCGTTGAAAAACTATAAAAAATATCTACTGCTGTTTTTACTTTCTGCCAGCTATCCTCCAAGTGCGATGTTAAATCCGTATTGATTATAACTTGGGCGTTATTATTCTGAATTAGTTAATTAATAGTAGAATTGATTAATCTTAAATCGTTTGCGTCTGGACTACCAGCTATAAATTTCCAGGCGGTTCCTACTGTATCCCAGCACTTCTTTCGTCTTGGAATCAAGGATTTTAACATTTCCGTAACGTGTTCAAATTGTGCTGTAATTATAGGAGGGAATTGAGTCTCTTCAACGTTCTTAAAATCCGTAAACAGTGAATTAATTTCGTTTTGCATTTCTGACACTTTAAAATGGTGTATAAAATAATTAATAAGTTCCTATAATTATTCTTTACGTGCTTTACGTGCTGACCGATCGCTATGGGGATCCATCCATCTGTTTATGGATTCTCTGTCCATTGTCTGTAGTAACCGTACTTCTATTAATTTTCTTTATTTTAAATTTTTTATAGGGATTAACTTGTTTCAATCTACGTTTTGTTTTCATAAATGCCTGTGCTGAATCATAAATTTCTATTACTTTTTTATTTTTATTAGAGTGGTTTAAATCAATTCCTTGCTTGTGTTTCAAATTTTCAGCTACTTTTTCAATTATCGATGAACTGTTTCTTGAAGGAGTAATTATTTCCAGAGGGGTAAATTTAGTACAAGAGTGTACTGAATTGTTATATTTGAACAAGGATAGTTTTATCAAATCTGTAGCGGAGTCATATCTATAAGCGGATTCTCGGTTTTAGAAATTATATAATAATTCCAATAGCGTAGAGTGAAATCTTTCGACTGTGCCATTCATTTCACTGCTACCAGTGGCAGTTACAAAATGTTTGATATTGAAGGTGTTTAAAAATTGTACGACTTCACCGGAATTGAAAGACTTTTCTCCGTCCATTACTATAATTTCTGGGGGCCTGTATTTTAGAGTAAATTCCTTAAGTACAGGAAACACATCTACGGTAGCTCTAGAATTAATTCGTGCTACTTGTACAAATTTTGAAAATTTATCGACACACGTAAGAAAGTAATGCTTTTCCAGGAAAAGTATATCGATATGTAAAATTTCAAACGGTCTTTCTGGTAAAGGTGTGATTTGCAACGGTTGGATGTTCGGTTTCCTGTCAAATTTTCATTCGTTACAGATTAGACAATTTTTTATGAATCCTTTTATCAAACCAGTCATTTTGGGGAAATAATACCTCCGCCAAATCTGTTGTTTATTTTCCTCTAATCCTCTGTGGGCTCTATTATGTTCTTTACTAACTATATCCATTTGATGTGAAGGTGATTCAATATCCTCTAACATTTTTTGAGTGTATCGTATTTTTAAAATATTTTGTCGTCCATAATATTTTTTGTACGTTTCTTGAACTTTTCCCATTATTTTTTCTGATGTGTATAATCCGTTCAGTTTTGAGGCATCGAAATGCATTTGTAAAATATTTAATAAATTCCTTTCAGTCATATCATTTGTATGTACTGTTATTCTCTTAAAATTCGAAAAGAGGTTCTTAATTTCTACGTTTTGATTACCTTCTTTTATTATGACTTGATGCCGAAAAGCATTTGGAGGTCCTTCAGTAGATGGTATATATATCGAACCACAGCCGGGTTGCTGTCATAGAGCAGCAAATCCTACTTAAGGCGTCGGCCACGACATTTGCTTTTCCTGGCTTGTAGATTGTTTCATAGTCGTGCTCTTCGAGATAAGATTTCCATCTCTTTAATTTAGCATTAGTATTTTTCTGTGAAAGTGTAAAAGTAAGTGGCTGATGATCTGTTACTATCTTAAATTTAGTTCCATACAAATAGTTCCTAAAGGTTTTCAATGACCAAATTAAAGCCAACATTTCCTTTTCGAAAGCGGAATATGCTTCTTCGGTTTTTGTTAACGATCGAGAAGCGAAATGTATGGGATTGTCAGTACCAATTTCACCCTATGCCAATACTGCTCCTATAGCATAGTTTGAAGCATCGGTTGTTAGCACAAGGGGTTTACTATAATCAGGATAAATCAAAATATCCGAAGAAGATAAAACCAATTTCAGTTTTTCAAAGCATTCAACTTGTTCGGTCGTCAACGTGATTTTTTTGTTAGACTTAGGATTTTTTTCTCCTCTTAATATACTAGTAAGTGGCTTTGCTATTTTTGCAAAGTCGTTCACAAACTTTCTATAATAATTCATATATATATCGAACCACAGCCGGGTTGCTGTCATAGAGCAGCAAATCCTACTTAAGGCGTCGGCCACGACATTTGCTTTTCCTGGCTTGTAGATTGTTTCATAGTCGTGCTCTTCGAGATAAGATTTCCATCTCTTTAATTTTGCATTAGTATTTTTCTGTGAAAGTGTAAATGTAAGTGGCTGATGATCCGTTACTATCTTAAATTTAGTTCCATACAAATAGTTCCTAAAGGTTTTTAATGACCAAATTAAAGCCAACATTTCCTTTTCGAAAGCGGAATATGCTTCTTCGGTTTTTGTTAACGATCGAGAAGCGAAATGTATGGGATTGTCAGTACCAATTTCACCCTATGCCAATACTGCTCCTATAGCATAGTTTAAAGCATCGGTTGTTAGCACAAAGGGATTACTATAATCAGGATAAATCAAAATATCCGAAGAAGATAAAACCAATTTCAGTTTTTCAAAGCATTCAACTTGTTCGGTCGTCAATGTGATTTTTTTGTTAGACTTAGGATTTTTTTCTCCTCTTAATATACTAGTAAGTGGCTTTGCTATTTTTGCAAAGTCGTTCACAAACTTTCTATAATAATTCATTAGACCTAAAAATGATCGTAGCATTTTTATTGTTGTTGGAGCAACAAACTTTTTTATCGCTCCAACTTTCTGGGGGTTGGATTTAATTCCACTACTCGTTATAATGTGTCCTAGAAATTGAACTTCTTTGTGTAAGAATTCTGACACATCCAGTTGAACCTTTAAATTAGCTGCATTTAGTGCTTTAAGAATCGTGTCCAAATTTCCCAAATGTTCTTCTAAGGATTTTCCAAATACTATCACATCATCCATGTAAATGTAACACATTTTGCCAATATAATTTCTTAAAACGTCATCAATGGCTCTTTGAAAGATCGCCGGGGCGTTCTTTAATCCAAAAGGCATTCGCGTAAATTCAATTTTTTCCGTTATTAATAGAAAATGCTGTTTTTTCTATGTCGGATGGTTTCATCTTGATTTGATGAAAGCCAGAAGCTAAATCAAGAGTAGAGAAATATTGTTGTCCTCTTAATTGTTCCAGAATATACGCTATCTCAGGCATGAGATACCTTCCGCTTATTGTCTTTTCATTTAATTTCATGTAATCTACGACCATACGAATTTATTTTTTCCTGAAGCGTCGTTCTTTTTTTGGTACAATCCAAACTGGGGATGTCCAGGCGCATCTTGACGGTCTAATTATTCCATCTTCTAAAAGCTTTTTACTTTTATATTCACCTCTTCTGTGCAAGCGGCAGGATAAGGATACACGCGTTGATGTACTGGTATATCATCAGTAGTATTGATGGTACATTCAACATTTGTAGCACATGATAATTTTAAATTAGGTTTGTAAAAGACTGATGAATTATCGAGCAATATTTTCATAATTTTTTGTTTAGTGGAAGAATTCAAATGATCCACACGGAAATCAACCATATTATTGTTCTATTTATAAGGTATTTTAAATATGGTATAGAAAATCTTTCTCCATCATCTGTAGTTATTTTCATTGCACAATTTTCAAAAGAAATATCAGCCTTTATTTTTTCTAGAACATCTGTACTAATTATTCCTTCAAAGAAAGGACCAAAATCATGAATTAAAAACTGATAAGCTTCCTCACATTTTGGGGCAAAAAATGCAATATCTATTGCATACTTAGTGTTAAAACTTCCACAAACAGATTTTATATTATAGTTGGACACTTCGTATGGTTTAGATAATTTATAACTCGAGGCAAGTTTATTTGAAATAAAACTGATATTCGATCCACTATGAATCAAAAAAGGGTAATCTCCCGTTCCGGTGTGCAAATTGATATATGGGAGGAATCAGTTCACCAATTTGCGTTTCATTCTTAAAAATTAAGCATTTTACATTCAAGAGGAGCAGTGGTGCGATATGCTGAAACTTCTTGAATTTCATCATCAACACCATAAGCTTGTCGATTAATTGAATTTAGCGTTAAAATGTGGTTTGTTTTTTGCTTGAAAAGAAGGGTCAACTTCCATAGGAACTGGCCTGTTATTTGCATTTAGTTGCATTACATTGTAACCTGGATGATAATGCCTAAACATATTTCCTTGTGGATTTAAACTTCTCATAGAAAAACGGTTATAATTGTGGGGAAAGTTTCTCGGTTGTGTCATTGGCCTATCTTGATTCATTTGGGGGTTAAAATTTGAGCTATTAAATTATTGCCTGTTTATGTTATGTCGATTTTGTGGAATCTGTAAATCTCTTGGTTTAGGAATGTAATAATTGGGTTTATCGTGGAATGACGTGTATCTCATGTCCATGTTTTAAAATTCTAAACAGTAATTATAAGCAGAACTCAAACTGTTCGGGTTATAATTTTTCAACAAGAAGCTTAATGGTTTCTCTAAGCCTCGGATAAAGCTGTCCAAAGGTTTTTCCCTAAAATGACTTATATGTGCTTCATGATTGGAAACGTATTTTGGGTTAGACTGGATTTGCATTACTATTGCCGTTTGTAAATCATTTAATCGGCTGAAATAACAGCTGAGTGATTCAGACGGTCGTTTTTTAATTATTGACAGTTCATGGTCCAGAGTTTTCAGATCTCTTTTGTCCTTATAATAAAGGAGAAGAGTTCTCTTAATTACGTTCCAATCCGATGTAACACAATTCGAATCCAAAACGTCAGCTGCTTCGCCTTTAATTTTCTTTCGGATTGTTGCCACGATAATGTGGTATTCAATTGAATCACGAGGAAGACGTTCATAAATTTTGAAAATATTTTCCACTTCTAAAATCCATCTTGGAAGGCTAGATCCGTGTCCATGGAATTCAGGAAGGTTATTTACAAAATCTGGCACTTTACCTAACTGAATGTATTCATGATGAGTCATGTTGGATGGTACGACTGGTATAGAACTAGACTGTTCCTGCGGATTCATTACTCTATTTTTTGAGTGGATTACAAATCGTCTAATTTTACGAAAAATTATGAAGGATTCTTGTCACCTTCAAATCAAATTTTAATTAAGAGAAGTTCATTCAATCTAAACTTTTCTCTATTGTACCTTACATTCACTGCTCACTGTTTTCACACCACGTATTCACAATTATAAAAATTTAAATTATATTATAGTAAATTAAATTGACTCGTAATGACTCACAGTAACAATATGCAGACTTTGAAGCAATTGCAGCTCTTCATTATCCACGTAGCGATGTCCACGAAGCGATGTCCACGTAGTGTCTCGAGTTGGAAGGTTGGTGTAACTTCCCGGTATTGGAATGAAAGCTTGCGAGATGCTCCGGATGGTCCTTTTGGATGATTGATCTACTACGGGTCCTCGGCGTCAATCGAGAGAGATGTCACGATGTGCAGGAACTTGCACTCTTCATGTAGCTTGTGCAGGTTTCCTTATTCGGGCGGGCGCCAGTTAAATCTATAGGGTTCGGACACAGACGAAGAAAATCGAGACTTGCTTGTCCTGCGGTCAAAATCGGAGTGAGTTTATTAAGTTTGATTTACATATAAGATGGTTATTTGGAATTGGATGGGGAAGGGAAAGGTATTGACGATTCTTGATGACTATTTTGCTGATTCGGCGATCAGTTACTGGGTAACTGGGCCAGACGATCAACACGGTTTGCTGATCGACGCTGTTTGCTGATCGTGTGCATTCGGGCCGGTGGCGGTTGACAACACTAGAAAATGCTGTGTTGACAACGCAGGTTGTTAACTCACGTAGCTCAATTTCAATGTGGTTGTCGGTGGAACTGGACTGACTTATACAAGATGGTTCCCGAATCTTCCACATTCGATTGCTCTCTCTAGCGCCAGATAGAAGTGAAGGCAGGCAAGCCCATCTCCCTGGCGCAAGCAAATCTCTCCTGGTGGTAGCAAAGAGCCCTGAGAGTTTTCCATCCACCTTCACCTGGCATGTGATGTTGGCCATTGTCATACTTACAAGCCTGGTAACCATGGCCGGCATTCCAAAAGAGCTCATTTCGTCGAGAGGTTTACCCTGGCTATGCTGTCATATGCGGCTTTAAAATCAATGAAGGGACGATAGGAGTGGATCTATTGCTCCGCCATCTTCTCCAAGATTTGCCGCATCGTGAAGATCTGGTCAGTGGTTGATTTTCCGTTTGGAAATCCTCTCTGATAGTTTCCATATAGTTTTTAGCTATCCGGTAGAAACAGAACAGTCTCACCTTTAGTTGCAGATTGAAATGTTTTGCTTTCCTTTCGTAAATCCTTCTAAATTGAGGCTGTCTCTGCTCGTCTATAGTTGAAAGATAGGTTGGAAAGATTTCAGGAACTTATGCGAAATTAGAAGGGTTATCTAACTGATTAAAAGTCAGGCTTTTGTGTAATTTTTACACACTTATAATTGGTATGTTTTCAACTTAGAAACCTTTGACTTAGATGTGTTTTAAACCTATTTTCCTTAATGTTACTGTAATACTTACTTTTAGCTTTTTTTCGATACTATAATTTCTTTTGAATCGTAAGGACACAGCTGTTTTGGCTTAAAAAGATTGTTAAAGACCAGGGAAATCTTCTAAAAATCAACACTCACTCTATAGAAACTACACCCACACACACGGACGCGGAAGTTTTTAGCTGATTGTATTTATTAATAAATAATTTATTTTTTTATTTTTAGGTTAAACCCATAAAAAGCCAAGATGTGAAAAGTGGGAAGAAAGAGTAACAGACCAAAATCGCCAAACCGGTAGTGGAAAACGATACGAAGGTTTCCCGCGTTCGGCAACCAGTAGTGCCAAAGGGTGGCGCCATTATTACCGGCAGAACACCGGCAAAACCTTCCATCGGCAGCCCCATCCATCGTCCGGTTGCGAAACCACTCGCCACAAAACCGTACGCTCAACGTTCGGCGACGAAAAAGCTTCAACCGGACGTGACGCCACCCGGCAGCAAGGAGAAGCTCAAACCACCAGCGGTGCCAGTGGCAGCCGCCGGGATCGGTATAGCACGCCAGGATACGTTCGTGCTGGACAAACCGACGCTGTCGGTGCACGTGCCGAAGGTTGTACCGACTGGCGGGACTACCGATCCGCAGCCGGATGGTAAACCGGTGTCGAAAATCCCACTACCGAAGGGTGAGGAAACTAACACACTACCGAGTCGTATTCCACCGCCGAAGCGGACCACACTCCATGCGGGAAAGCTCGGTGCATTGAAAACGTCTCCCGGTGGTGCGCTTAAGTAACGGCGCATAGCTAGCTTCCTTTTCTCTGTCGCTCTCTTTCGCGTAATCTTAGCTAGCTTATCTCATGGATGGTAGCAATTGAAACAAATAATTTACTATCTTACACATGTGCCCGGCTTGCTTAATAGAAGGCGATACCGTTTGCTGCTGGTCGGGATCGGTCAGATGATTTATCCATTGGCCGGTTAGTTATTCCTTTCTTTTCGTCTCTGTTACGTCGCATGTTACCTATTACCAACTAGCCCGAAACAAGCAGACACACACAAACCTGCAAAACCTTGATAGAGTTAGGGATAGAAATGAATTATAAAATAATCATACTTATAGCGATATATTCTAGTCCGCCCCCCCTCCCCCTCCATCCCCTTTTTTGCTCGCATAGTACGAATTTACGAACGAATATGCATTTTTTAAATCTTTTAGTTAAACGCGACCCCATAGTCTGGTGGAGAGCTTTCGCTTGTACTCGCAACGCAACCAGTAAGAATTTATTTACACATACCAGAAGAAGGAGCAAACATAGCCGTACAATACTAAGAAAACCGATATTATGAACATCAGTATAGATATTTAAGTAACCTTACTTCGCTTTACCAGCGCATAATACTCTTGTGCGTAATACTATATTATATTTAAATAATATACGTACACAAAGGTCTGGCCCTGTAGACGAATAATTCTAAATACATATATATATATATATATATATATATATATATATATATATATATATATATATATATATATATATATATATATATATATATATATATATATATATATATATATATATAAATATATACATCTATTAATGGACCTTGTCGTACGGTTTAAGAAAAATAATAAACCCTATATCTTCAAATCTATGCAACAAATATGCTCTATACGTGCCCTATTTCCCCCCAAAACTGGGTTAAAATCTTTTTTGTGAATCAGCCTGCTCATTTGGATCTTGTGTGTGGTAGGGTATGATGGTACGGTTCGACTCCTGGAGATGGTAAGCGTCCAGAAAGTTTAAAGCATTTTCTCCATCTTACAGGCCTACCAAATAACTTTTTACGGACGTAGATTGATGGATCCTGCTCAACAAAACGCAGGCAGCTAGTTTAGCGCCAACGATTCTTCACAAATTCAGGCGACTATTAGCCCCAGTGTTTAAGGCGACCTGTATGCAGCAGTATAGATACCATGTGAATCTAGCTGGTACAACTGTAAGGAACCACTATTAACCGTCTGCAGTACTGGTGGTAAGCACGGACCCTTGTCTAGCTATTCAACATCGCTTCCGGGAAAATTGCCATGCTACTTGTGTGCTGTCGACAGTCAAAAGCTTCGTCATCGTTTGCGTACATTGTATGCGAGTCTCACACCTACGACCCACAGCTGTTAGGATTTAAATTGAGGTTGAATGCGTTGAATACCGGGCCGTTGTAATGACCAGCAATAGAGACCGTTCTCTGGAAGCAGTTTATCTGTTAGAAAGTGATAATCTCACGGAGTTCTGCCAAGGACTTGCCCTAGCCCGTGTTAACGTGCAGGATGTGGTGGAACATGGGAAGGAATCACCTACCGGAGAACCGTTACAACCGGTGATGCTGCGTGCCAAGAAACGTGGGCCTAAAAGAAGAAAAAGAAGAAGAAACTAATTATCTGTTTAACATTTACCGGAACATTTTTTTCCGGATATTAATTTCCTTCCACTAATCACGAAAAATTCACTAGTAAGCACCGTGGAAGCTTGGAATCAACACCCCCCACCGGACGGATTGTTTTCCCACAAGCATTTGACAACAATGTGCATGTAACACAACCAGTGGAGTCCGTGTTGAAATGTTTGAAACGTTTCGCAAAGGAAAAGGATTTATCCCTGGAAGAAAAAAGAAAACAAAATGGCGACGTAAAAGAAGAACTCATGGCGGCAAGGTGTACTCCGTTTGCGCCGGAATATTGTTTGCCTGGTCGTGCAGTTACATTGTAACGGAACCGGTTTGAAGGTATGTCAACGCGAGCTGTCAAATGGAACCGTTTGCCGTGCGGATTTTTGAAGTGTCACATCAAAGTGAGTTGAGAGGAGGTGTCGGAATAGCGATTTCTCTGTCGGACATCTTGAAAAAAAATTTGACGTTTACTTGACTGAAATGTAAACAAACTGCGGTCAAGCATTCTTTGTTGGTCAAGCAAGCGATCTCTAGCATACATTGAATAAGCTCGATCTGCTGTGCTCTTGATGATTTTTTGCTTGCAGATCGGCAAAAAAGTGGAATGATCCTATATCTCGGATCTTCCAATAGTTCGGGGATGCAAACCGGCTCCGTCTATGACGCCGACACAGTCAGCTGCCCTGTCCATATAGGCGCAGAATCGTTACCACCAAAAACAGTTATAAATATAATACAGAATCACCTCAGATAGCACTGACACACTACAATATCCTGATTTCTTCACTTGATCTAGGCTTTCCGAACGATATTGAACAGCAGAATGGAAGAAAACAAATCATATAATGATGTTATTGCTTCGAGAATGATAAACAACACATATAACCAGCTGATTCAATGCGGTCAAGTAAACGTCAAACTGGTGCTGGTCTTCTACTTCTTTCCATGTGTCAAAACGGGTTTTTTACGGCACCTCCTCTCAACTCACTTTGTGTCACATTTCGAAAAATCCAAAGTGAGTTGAGAGGAGGTGCCGTAAAAAGCCCGTTTTGACACATGGAAAGAAGTAGAAGACCAGGACCAGTTTGACGTTTTCTTGACCGGATTGAATCAGCTGGTTATATGTGTTGTTTATTATTCTCGAAGCAATAACATCATTATATGATTTGTTTTCTTCCATTCTGCTCTTCAATATCGTTTGGAAAGCTTAGATCAAGTGAAGAAATCAGGATATTGTAGTGCTTCAGTGCTATCTGAGGAGATTCTGTATTGTATTTATTACTGTATGAGGTGGTAACGATTCAGCGCCTATATGGAGAGGGCAGTTTTGACTGTATCGGCGTCACAGGCGGAGCCGGTTTGCATCCCCAAACTATTGGTTGATCCGAGATATAGGATCGTTCCATTTTTTTGCCGATCTGCAAGCAAAAATTCATCAAGAGCACAGCAGATCGAGCATCATCAATGTATGCTAGAGATCGCTTGCTTGACCAACAAAGAATGCTTGACCGCAGTTTGTTTACATTTCAGTCAAGTAAACGTCAAAAATTTTTTCAAGATGTCCGACCGAAAAATCGCTATTCCGACACCTCCTCTCAACTCACTTTGGGTTCTACTGTGGATATTTGCTATCGAATAGTTGTAAAAGAAAAGAGAGAACCTCGAGCGGTTCTACTGTGGATTGTAAAAGAAAAGAGAGAGCCTCGAGTGGTTCATATCTAAGTCTTAAAAAAAAAGGAGAACCTCGAGCGGTTCTACTGTGGATATTTGCTATCGAATAATTGTAAAAGAAAAGAGAGAGCCTCGAGCGGTTCATATCTAAGTAATTAAAAAAAGAGAGAACCTCGAACGGTTCATATCTACGTGATTAAAAATCAAGAGAACCTCGAGCGGTTCTACTGTGGATTGTAAAAGAAAAGAGAGAGCCTCGAGCGGTTCATATCTAAGTTATTTTATTAGAAAAAAAAGAACCTCGAGCGGTTCTAGTGTAAACATTTCTAATTCTATAATTGTAAAAGAAAAAGAAAGAGCCTCGAAAGGTTCATGGTGTTACCAACTCCTAAAAAAAGAGAGCCTGGAGCGGTTCATACACAAGTATTTCTATTTGAAAACAAAACAAAAAAAAAAGGAGAGAAAAGAAGGACCTCGAGCGGTTCTTAAAAATGATGAGAAGGAAGTGTACTAACACAACAAATACTTTCAAGATTTTATACCATATATATTTGACCGTGTAAGCACATGTTACGTTGTCCAATACAAGGAGATACGGAAATTTTGGTCATTCTATTGTATTCTTGTTTGTTTCTTCAGCAAGGGCGACATAACAAAAGCAGAGCTGAACGCCTTGATCGAGGCTTTGAAGAAGGAGAAAGAGAAGAATTCCTTGCTAAAGTAACAGCTAGAGGAAGCTCGCGCGAACTCTTCTAAACGACGAAATGACTGGATTGAAGAAGCATCTGATGAGCAGTTATCCCGAATCCCACCGTGTGGCTCTTCGACTATGCTACAACATTGGGGAATGCAGGAAGATAGAGGATCCAACAATAGGGGCTTTACCGTATTTGCCACAAATCGGTCTTTTGGAATTCGTCGTATCGTTTGTTGAAGATGTAACAGCAATTCTCATCAGCCGGAGAATTGTTATGCTATCGACAAGAGGTGCCGAAGCTGCCAAACTGTTGGACATATCGAACGAGCATGTCGTCCTGATCTGCAAAATAAGGCGGTTAAATGATACTCAACGGAGGGCGAATCATCTCAATCGAGTAAAACCCGGAAGATTGCGGCGATTACGGATGGTAATGATGCAGACAAAACTGAATGTGAACAAAAGACTGTGAGTAAAACTTTCCTAACTGAGGCCGATTAGCTTTCAATTTCTAATTCGTAATAAAATTTATTTTTGTGGTTCGTTTATGCATTTATCAGTTGCATACTTCTAAAATTGCACCTGCTTCTACTTTCTTAAACGTTAGGAAGTAAACATATTTTCCTTTCGAGCGTTGAACTAATCAGTAACTCTCGAAAATTTATAGTCACATTCTGTAATAAACTCTTTTAGATATAAATTGCTTGCAATTTTGCCATAACAATAATTATTAAACTTGATACACAACTGAATCAAAACTAATTATATTTATGTTTTAGGTAATATTGGAATCTACTTCAAGAGCTAATTGCTATATCTCGGATATTGTTAAAACTAATGACGACCAGTTGTATGCGATAATCCGAGGAGAAAACGATCAAGGATCAGTTGTAGGTTACGTAGCAGGAGTCCCCATTAATTTTTTGATTGATTCTGGTGCTGACGTTAACACCATCAGCAAAGATAATTTTGATTGTTTATGTAGAAGTGATCCTGAAAAAACGAAAATTTTCAACGTAAGAGACGGAACGGATCGTTCCTTGAAAGCTTACGGCATGAAAGATGAAATTCCGGTAGTGGCTTCTTTTGTCGCTGAGCTGTTCATCTCAATGGACCGTCGACGTACAATGGAAAAATTCTACGTTATTCCAAAAGCGCGAGAATTGCTAACCATGAATACTTCGTTAAGATATAGCGTGCTACAACTTGGTATGGAAGTTCCAGTTAAGACAAACATGGGAAATGACACAACACGATTAATGCCGGGAGAGATTTTTGTATTGGCAGATTCGTCAGAGTTTCCTAAATTCAATGTTCTTCCTGTGATGTTGACTTACGATAAAGGGATTCCTCCGTCTAGGAACGTATTTACTAGCATCCCTCCAGCATTTAGGAACGAGACAGTAAAACGATTAGACGAACTTTTATCCTGCGGAATTATAGAACGGGTTACGGATGAGATGGAAAATTCATTCTGTTCATCTTTATTGGTGGTCCCTAAAGGCAAGAATGATATTCGTTTAGTCGTAGACCTTCGAGGCCCAAACAAGAGCATAATAAGAACACCATTTCCGATGCCCACATTAGAGGCCGTTTTAGCGCAACTGAACGGCGCATCATGGTTTACAACCATCGATTTATCAAGTGTATTTTTTCATGTGGAGTTACATGAGGACTGCAGGCATTTGACGAACTTTTTTGCTGGCAATGGAACATATAGATTCAAGAGGCTACAATTCGGTCTTTGCAACGCACCCGACATCTTCCAAGAGATTCTACAAACCAAGGTACTTACAGAATGAAAAGGGGTGCTTAACTATTTGGACGATATATTGGTTTTTGGTAGTTCAAAAGAAGAGCACGATATTAATTTGGAAAAGACCCTTCAGCGGCTGCGCGAACACAACGTCAGGCTTAACTCAGCTAAATGCGTATTTGGTTCGAGATCGGTCAAGTTCCTGGGATTTAAGTTATGTGGAGACGGATGGCGTTTTGAGGATGATAAGAGGAAGGCGTTGGAAAATTTTCGAAGGCCAGAAACATTGTCTGAAGTGAAGAGTTTTCTAGGATTGGTAAACTTTACGGAACGCTTTATTCACAAACGTGCCGAAAAGATCACAAAGCTAAGGACACTTGCCAAGTCGGGCATTTTCTACTGGACAGATAAGGAAAATCAAGAGTTCGAATTTTTGAAAACAGAAGCGCTAAACTCTATCATCAGACTCGGCTATTTCGATCATAAAGACAGGAAAGAACTATACGTGGATGCGTCCCCTATCGGACTTGGCGCTGTACTCGTGCAATTCAGCGAATCCAAAATTCCACGTATAATATCTTGCGCATCGAAGTCTCTCACACCAGCAGAACAAAGATATCCCCAAACTCAAAAAGAGGCGCTTGCGATTGTTTGGGGTGTTGAAAGATTTGCTTATTATTTGATAAACAAACACTTCATCGTTAGAACAGATTCTGAAGCCAACGAATTCATTTTCGGCGGATCACATCGTATTGGTAGGCGAGCTATGACGCGGGCGGAAGCATGGGCTCTACGTTTGCTGCCGTATCACTTTAGCATCGAAAGAGTTCCAGGGTGTCTAAATGTTGCTGACGCTTTATCAAGGCTGATTTGCAAATCGCAGAAAGATGACGCTTTCGATGAGGACAACGAGAAACACATATTGTACGCGTTGGATGCAGGAGATATGACCATTTCTTGGACGGAAATACAAGCGGCCGCTGAAGCGGACGAAGAGCTAGGAGTTGTGAGATCAGGAATTCAAACCGGAAAATGGCCCAAAGATCTTCGACGTTACGAATCTGAGTCAAAACACTTAAGAACGCTGGGTGACATAGTCTTTTAAGGTGACTTAATCGTTTTGCCATCTAATCTTCGCATCAGAGCACTGAAAGCGGCACATCGAGGACATGTAGGCTGTGGGGCTACGAAACGTATCCTACGTGAGTTTTTCTGGTGGCCAAACATGGCAAAGGAAGCCACAAAGTTTGTATCGGATTGTGAAACCTGTTTAGTCATATCAAAAAGAAATCTTCCGATTCCACTTTCCAGTAGAGAACTACCAGACGGCCCCTGGGAAATCCTACAAATCGACTTTTTGTCCCTGCCTGGTTGTGGCTCTGGTGAATTTCTGTTGACGGTGGATACTTATTCTAGATATTTACACGTTTCCGAGGTTAAGCAAACGGATGCTCGGACCACTAATGATGCCCTTTGTAGAGTTTTTTCAGTTTGGGGTCTACCACGCATTATACAAAGTGACAACGGACCACCCTTCCAAGGAACGGAATTCATTAAGTACTGGGAGGATGAGTGAAGGGAAATGAGTGAAGGTTCGAAAATCAATTCCCCTCAGTGCTCAATCCAACGGAGCCATCGAGCGGCAAAACCAGGGCGTGATAAAAGCGGTGGCGGCAGCGAAACAGGAAGGCAGACTCTGGAGGATCGCATTGGACGAGTACATTCACATTCACAATACACGGAAGCATCACTCACGATACGGTGTTACCCCGTTTGAGTTGTTAGTCGGTTGGCGGTATCGCGGGACATTTCCGTGTCTGTGGAACTCGCGAGAAACGATAGACAGGATTGCGGCTAGGGAAAATGATGCAGTTTCGAAACTAGTTAGTAAACAATTTGCAGATGCTCATCGTGGGGCAAAAGAGAGTACTATTACTGTAGGCGATGTTGTCCTGACTACAGTTTTTCAAAGATCAAAAACCGATCCTACATTTTCTAAAGAAAAATTTACAGTGCTAGCAAGAGAGGGAACGAAGGTTGTAATAGTAAATGGAAAGGGTATGAAATTGACTAGAAATATACAAGATGTAAAACGGGTTTCCAATTGCGATAGGAAAAAGAAATTTGAAGAGGATTTAGAGGAACCGATCGAAGTTACAGAATTACTAATAATGTCAGGGATCAGTACAGTAGACCCAAGAGAAACATACGGATGCCTAACAGATATCAAGAATCAGTAATGTATCACATTTGCTACCAGGAGTAGAGGTGAAGGAGGATGTAGGGATCGAGAGTGAGGATAAAAGAAAAAGATGAAGAACGTATGGGACAATTATGAGAATTATGAACTCGTGGGGAGAGAAGCTCAGCAAAGGAACGAAAAACGAAACGAAAGAGAGGGCATGAAATGTAACCAGACGAAGAGCGTAAACGAAACGGAACAGAACGAAACGAACGAAACAGGATGAGCACAAGAAAAATGAAACAGGACGATGACGATGAAAAAGGATGAAGGAAAAGCGACCGCAGCATGCGGTCAGTCTTGTAGTTGATTGCGACGAGAGCGGATGCGATATCGTACGGACGTAATTGCATTAATAATCAAATAAAGAAAGTTCTGCAATTGTAAAGGGAATAACAAAGTTGGAAAGTTCTGGAAATGTGCGACGACAATGGCGCAAGTCGGTAAGATAATCAATACATAAGTTGGCTCTAAAGAACGTCGTTTCGATTAATCGTATGAAGAGCAAGTATAAAATGTTCGGATTCTGTTTTTACTGTGGTGGTGTAAAGTTAGTGAAGAAAGCAATTCGTGCAACCGTATTTCATGAGATGAAAACGATCGTCATACAGAAAAATTCAATATCAAGAGGTTTTAGGATATCAAAAAAAGAAAGAGCCTCGAGCGGTTCATACGTGTACGATTTTATTAAGAAGAAAAATAACCTCAAGCGGTGCTAGTGAAAATGATCATAGTGTGTATTGGCATGTGCAGCGATACGGCGGTTCTAGGAAATCATTTCAGTGCTGCATAGCAATGACGCGTTTGAGCATGTATGTGTTGCTCACTCGCTGTCGATCTTTGTCGAACGATGCGCGGGAAGATGGAGAACCACGAGCGGTTCATGACAATTTATAATTGTAATATGAAAAAAAGAAAGCTTTGTGTGGTTCATGTAAAAATAAGTAAAGCAGATATTGGCACGAGTAACGTTATGGCTTTTCCACAAGACCATTTTAAACAAAAGTTCCGATTCTGATTCTTGCATCCTTCTGTACTGCTATGACATGTTTGAGCGTGTATGCGTTATTTCCTTTTTTATTTCGAGAAAAAGAGAGAACCTCGAGCAATTCCTAGTTATCGGATTCTATAAAAAAAAGAGGAACCTCGAGCGGTTTTAGTGTGGATATATTTTATGTGATTAGTATAAAGAAGAAGGAAAAAAAAAAAGAAGAGCCTCGAGCGGTTCTACCAAATTGAGTTGAGAGGAGGTGCCGTACCCACTGGTCCTGTCGAGCAGTTTCCGCACAAGGTCCTCAGCTTTGTACCCAATTTTGTGCCCGTGTGCAACATTCCATATTGCTATCCCTCTTTGCCAGTATGGCAATGATCGTCTGTGCTGCTCTGTCAATTCTTCCACAGCCTGTGTCGATGTGTATGCCTGTGTATGCCACTGCTCGACCGTGTAAACGCGCGGTATTGGTATGTATTGTCGCGTCGGTGTAGACTTGACAGGTACGGTGCCGGCACGTAAACAAACCATTGGCCGCAGTTGCTGTTATGGATTAGAATTGTGTTTAGGCAAAGCAAATTCGCCAGCCAAAACATCCGCGTCACGTCGAGATCGCTCCTGTATCGGAGGGACCGTCGCATTAATCAATTGTGCTAAAAATTTGCGGGAAAAACGTAGTGCAATGAAAGCTTTTGGCTCTCTTTCGGAGCCGGCGTAGGAAGCTTCCGGATGTGTTTCGGAGCCGGCATCGGATACTATCGGAGTGTTTAAAGAGGCGGATGAGGTCTCTGAGGGCCAAAGCCTCTTTTAATAAATGGTTTAAAAAAAGAGCTGTTTTGTTTGTGAAGCAAATAGTGGCAAGGCGAAAGAAAACACATATCACAATACATACAAACAGCGTGATCACACACACATGTATACCCCTGGAGCGCAAACGCTCACGCACACCACCCCATAAGCCCGAATCCGAACGTCCTCAGAATGTCCTCAGTCCATGTAAAAACGTCCTCAATTTTGTATGGCCGGCGGGCTTGTGACACAAAATTAGGACGTTGCATGCGGATTCGAGCACTTGTATGACGAGTGGGTAAAAAGCCCGTTTTGACACATGGAAAGAAGTAGAAGACCAGGACCAGTTTGACGTTTTCTTAACCGGATTGAATCAGCTGGTTATATGTGTTGTTTATTATTCTCGAAGCAATAACATCTGTTGACGCTGCTAGCGATATGGAACATGTATCGGTAGATTGTGAGCTAATTGAATCCTCGAACGAAAAGACATAAACAGGTCAGATCACATGACAACGTGTAAACGGGGACTGAGAAAGCGGACAGAAAGTCAGTAGCGAGAGAGGCATTGAAAGCAAAGGACGCTAAGGCCACTATTTTTGAGTTTTTTCCTTTATTGTGCTACGTATTAGTTAAATAAATGGATTTAGTATTAAAAAACTTCAAAAACGGCTCGCGTTTGTTGCATACGCAACAAAATTCTCAAAAATAATGTCGATATTGTGATGCAATATCCGCAGCAGAGACATCATTGTGGTGTGTGACAGAGACCGGGAACGCGTGGGAACACGCTATAAGAACAAAAGCGTTTTTCGTGCTACAACAGAAAGATACGGTGCGACGTATGAAACAGTGTGTGTATGTGCGATAAAAGAACGCGTGTGATCTTGTATTAACCGGTAAAGACCTCAGGTGCTACTCGGTAATAAAGTACGGCTGCGTGGATTCCGTACAAAGACCATACAAAACAAAATGGAGGATCAGGCGTCAACGAGCGGCCATGATGCCGGTAGTGTTGGTGTGAGTGAAGTGACGCCTGAGAAGAAAGGACCATCGAAGAAACCCACAAAGGGCGGCCACGAGGCCGATAGTGTTGGGCAAAAGAACCTTTCAAAGAAAAAGCTATCGTTCCGGGTTACAACTCCAACTCGTCGTGTGACTCGCAGCGCAAAAAAGGCACATGGAAATGTGAAGAAACAAACTGTGCAAGTGGCGGTATCTTCATCGGAAAGTGATAGTTCTAGTGAGAAAGAAGAAGAAGTAGAACCAACAAGTGTGGACGTGCAACCAACTAAGGAACAAAGGCGTGCTCGACACGGCATTTCTCAGAAGCTTCCTGAGTTCAATGGCAAACCACAGGATTGGCCAAGATTCTACGGCGCCTTTCTAGCCTCGAACAAATCGTGTGGCTTCACGAATAACGAGAATCTTGTGCGGCTTCAAGAATGCCTGAAAGGACCTGCCTTAGAACTGGTTCGCGGAAGGTTGATAACGGCGGAATCCGTTCCGCGAGTGATCGAGAAGCTGGTGCAAGTGTACGGAAGACCTGAGCTTATCTTGCATAGCTTGTTAAAGAAAGTTCGTGAAGTAAAGGCTCCGAAGGCGTCGGATCTAACCAGCTTCCTGCCGTTTAGCAACGCCGTCGAAGAGTTGTGTGAACATCTCGAAGCAGCCCAGTTGAAAGACCATCTACACAACCCGTTGCTTATTCAGGAGCTGGTCGATAAGCTCCCAGACGCAGACAAGCGGGCCTGGTCACGATTTAAGAGAGGTCATGGATCCGTATCGCTGCGAACGCTAACCGACTTCCTTGACGAGGTGGTGACCGAAGTTCTCGACACCACTTTGGATCTCGGTAACTACATGCCCCTATCATCGCAACCAAAGGACACTCGCAGAAGGGAAACGGTAGGCCATCATCAGACAACGCCAGCACAACAAGGGAGAAAGCCATGCCTTGCATGTGAAGCAACGGATCATCGTCTACGCAATTGCACGGTGTTTAAGGAGTGGACAACAAGACAGCGGCAAGACTTTGTGGCGAAGTACAGTCTGTGTAGATTGTGTCTCAACGGACATCAAGGAAGGTGCTTCGCACCAAAGAGATGCAACGTAGGTGATTGCGACCAAATGCACCACCCCCTTCTACACGATCAGGTAGGATCTAAATTGGTTGACGGTATTAGTGCGCATGTAAATGCAAATGACTGTATGCTGTTCCGTGTCGTTCCGGTAAATGTCCATCATAATGGAACCATACTAACCGTTCTTTGTTTTCTTGATGAAGGAGCGTCTATAACGCTGGTAGAGCGTCAATTGGTGGAGCGTCTCGGAGCTGGCGGCGTTCCTGAGAAGCTCACCCTGCGATGGACTGCTGGCATTGAGAGAGTAGAGGACAAATCGCAAAGGCTGAATCTGACAATATCATCTGTAGGCTCAGCAAAGCAAGAGACGCTAAAAGACGCACGAACGGTTGAAAGGCTAGAGCTACCACATCAAAGTGTAGATCGGGAAAAATTGAAAGAACGGTACGCGCATTTAAGAAAAATTCCCATCGAATCATACCAAGGCAGACCCGAGATCATGGTGGGACTCAACAACATCCATTTGTTCACGCCCTTAGAAGTAGTCTCCGGAGAGGAAAGCGATCCTATTGCTGTGAAAACGAAGTTGGGTTGGTCTGTTTACGGGTATACAAAGTCTGGTGCGACCAAAAACAACATCGGGTATCATAGCGTGACCAATGAAGACCTTGATTTGCTAATAAGAGAACATTACAAGCTGGAAGAATCTGTGATAACGATACCAAATGACTCTGCCGAGAACAAAAGAGCTAAGGAGTTGCTAGAAGAAACAACGAAACGAGTGGGTGAACGATTTGAGACCGGCCTATTGTGGAAAGAAAATGAACGCAGTTTTCCTGAAAGCTACTCCATGGCAGTGAGACGTTTTAAGCAACTCGAAACGAAGCTGAAGAAAACCCCTGAGCTACACAACAACTTATGCCAGCAAATCGAAGAGTATCAGAGAAAGGGTTATGCACATCGTATTACACCAGAAGAGTTGCGTGATACTCCGTCCAAAAACGTCTGGTATTTGCCGATCAACGTAGTGGTGAATCCCAAGAAACCTGGCAAGGTGAGAGTCGTATGGGATGTAGCTGCAACCGTGAAAGGAGTATCTCTAAACACCGAGTTGCTTAAAGGTCCTGATCTACTCGTGCCGCTTATGCAGGTTATCACAGGTTTCCGGGAAAAGAGAATTGCGTTTGGCGGAGACTTGCGTGAAATGTTTCACCAGATTCAGATACGCTCGGAGGACAAGCAGTCTCAAAGATTTGTGTTCAGAAAATCTCCAAACGAGCCCTTTGGTATTTATGTGATGGACGTAGCCACCTTCGGTGCGACATGTTCCCCTTGCTCAGCGCAATTTGTGAAGAATAGAAATGCCTGTGAGTATCAAGATCAATTTCCCCAAGCGGCAGAAGCGATAATAAAGCGTCACTATGTAGACGACTACTTTGACAGTACCGATACGGTAGAGAAAGCGCTGAAACTAGCAAAAGAAGTCACCCTGGTGCATCGTAAAGGAGGCTTTGAAATCCGTAACTGGGTTTCCAACTCGAAAGAATTCCTGGAACAGCTTGGCGAGAACACGGACGTGGGCCCAATACACTTCAACAAAGACAAAGAGACATTGCACGAAAGAGTGTTAGGTGTTATATGGGACCCTACAGAGGATATGCTTTCCTTCTCAACATCGATGCGAGACAGTTTAAGGCCATACGTTGAGGATGGTGTAACGCCTACGAAGAGAATTGTTACCAGTTGTGTTATGGGATTGTACGATCCTCTTGGTCTGATCTCGCCGTTCACCATCCACGGCAAGATTCTTATTCAACATCTCTGGAGGTCAAAATGTGATTGGGATGATGAGATAAATAAGGAGGCGGTAATATTGTGGCACAGATGGATAGAGCTTCTCGAGAACATAAAAACTATACGAATACCTCGATGCTACCTTGACACAACACATTCAGATGCCATAGAATCGGTTGAACTCCATGTATTTACTGACGCCAGTGAACACGCATACGGGTGTGTAGCGTATCTCCGAATACAGGCTGAAGGCACAGTACGTTGCAAACTCGTTATGTCTCGAAGTAAAGTTGCACCGTTGAAGAGACAAACGATTCCTCGACTGGAACTAATGGCTGCGGTATTGGGCGCTCGTATTAGTCACACCATTCTAGAGACCCATTCATTGAAGATCGACAAATGCACTTTCTGGTCAGATTCCAAGACGGTTCTCAGCTGGATCAATTCGGAGCAACATAGATTCGTCCAATTTGTAGCCTTCCGAATTGGAGAAATATGGGAGTTAACCAACAAAAAAGACTGGAGATGGGTGCCAACTAAGCTGAATATTGCCGATGTTATGACCAAGTGGGGGAAAGGTCCTCCTTTAGAAATGTATGGAGAATGGTTCAGCGGTCCAGCATTTTTGTACGAGCCTGAAGAGCATTGGCCTGTGGCTGACGGTGAGATAGAAAGTACCGAAGAAGACACTCGGAAAATAGTCCTATTTCATTCAGTAATCACATCGCAACAGCTACCAACCTGGCAACGACTGGTTCGTGTTATGGCATATGTCATCCGATTCGTAGACAACTGTGTTAGAAAGAGAGACAAGCAAGCAATCCACACCATAGAAGCAACTGGAAAGCTTTCGACAAATCTAAAAGCGACATTTAAAGCAAGAAAAGTACCACTAGAAAAGGAGGAGTTAGAGAGAGCTGAGATCCACCTGATTAGGCAATCGCAGTGGGAATCGTTCCCGGAGGAGATGGATATACTGCACGCCAACCTCGACAGCTCGGTAGTGGCACGGAAGATTAAGAAGAAGAGTGTTGTGTACAAATACTCTCCGGTGTTAGACGAGAATGGAGTGATGCGAATGGAGAGCAGGCTCATCAACAATCGCGACCTTCCATTCGACCAACGGTATCCGATCATTCTGGCGAGACAACACGAAATAACGAAAAGGATCGTGCAACACTATCATGAGTCGTTTGGTCATGCTAACAGTGAGACTGTGCTAAACGAGATGCGACAACGGTTTAAGATCCCGAAACATCGAGCTGCCATCAAGGAGGTACGTCGTCAGTGCACTTGGTGTAGAGTCTACAAGTGTAAACCTTTTACTCCGAGAATGGCGCCGCTACCAGTTGAAAGATCGACACCCAGTCTTCGTCCATTCAGCGCAGTGGGGATCGATTATCTCGGTCCATTAGAAGTCACCGTGGGGCGTCGTAAAGAAAAGCGGTGGGTGGCAGTTTTCACTTGTCTTACCATAAGAGCGGTACATCTCGAAGTCGTTCATACTCTATCAACCCAGTCGTGTCTGATGGCGATTAGGCGGTTCGAGAGCAAATTCGGGAAGGCGGATGACATCTTTTCTGACAACGCCACATGTTTTAGAGGTGCGGATAACGAACTACAACGGATTGACCGGATATTCTACGAGTGTGCCGAAAAGGTTATCTCGGCCTCAACATCGTGGCACTTCACTCCACCGGGAACTCCACACATGGGCGGCGTGTGGGAGAGGATGGTGCGATCGGTGAAGGAAGCGATGCGGGTGCTGGGGGACAACAGGGTACTAACGGATGAAATCCTGCTCACCACGTTGGCAGAAGCATGTGAAATGATTAACTCTCGTTCCTTAACGTATTTGCCGGAAGACTCGTTAGAACCAAAATCACTAACCCCTAATCAATTCTTGAGAGCGCCAGGATCATGTACTGCGGTTTGCAAATCTTATAGTTTAACAGAGAGCCTTAGGAATCAATTCAAACGCTCGCAATACTTAGCTGATAGGATGTGGGAACGATGGACAAAGGAATATTTGTCGTCCATAAACCAGAGGAGCAAATGGTTCGAAGATCAAAAGGAACTAAAAATCGGTGATCTAGTGTTCGTTGTCGATGGTAAGAATAGAGCCGAGTGGTTGAGAGGTAGAGTGGTCGAAACGATAAAGGGAAAGGACAATAGAGTGAGACAGGCAGATGTAAAGCTAGCAAATAACAAGATCATAAGACGAGCGGTTATACATCTAGCAGCTTTAGAGATTCAGTAAGTCCTTCGTTAGGACACGAGGGACGTTACGGGTGGGGGTGTTGACGCTGCTAGCGATATGGAACATGTATCGGTAGATTGTGAGCTAATTGAATCCTCGAACGAAAAGACATAAACAGGTCAGATCACATGACAACGTGTAAACGGGGACTGAGAAAGCGGACAGAAAGTCAGTAGCGAGAGAGGCATTGAAAGCAAAGGACGCTAAGGCCACTATTTTTGAGTTTTTTCCTTTATTGTGCTACGTATTAGTTAAATAAATGGATTTAATATTAAAAAACTTCAAAAACGGCTCGCGTTTGTTGCATACGCAACAACATCATTATATGATTTGTTTTCTTCCATTCTGCTCTTCAATATCGTTTGGAAAGCTTAGATCAAGTGAAGAAATCAGGATATTGTAGTGCTTCAGTGCTATCTGAGGAGATTCTGTATTGTATTTATTACTGTATGAGGTGGTAACGATTCAGCGCCTATATGGAGAGGGCAGTTTTGACTGTATCGGCGTCACAGGCGGAGCCGGTTTGCATCCCCAAACTATTGGTTGATCCGAGATATAGGATCGTTCCATTTTTTTGCCGATCTGCAAGCAAAAATTCATCAAGAGCACAGCAGATCGAGCTTCATCAATGTATGCTAGAGATCGCTTGCTTGACCAACAAAGAATGCTTGACCGCAGATTGTTTACATTTCAGTCAAGTAAACGTCAAATTTTTTTTCAAAATGTCCGACCGAGAAATCGCTATTCCGACACCTCCTCTCAACTCACTTTGGCAGCGTCGGAGAAGGCGCCGGTGGTGGTATCGCTTGCGATTTTTTGACGAAAAATGCAACCAAATATCGTCAATCGTCTGTGGGACAATACTTTATATGCGAAGATGACCCATAAATTAGCGAAATTGCTCAAAGGACTGAGAATCGAGGCTGTTTGTTCATGTTGGTAGCCCCATACCATATGTTTTTGTAAACAAACTCTGACATAACTCGACTAAAATGTCGCCCTGTCAAATCGATAAAAATCCACCTTCTAAATACATACACCTTGCTTTTTACCGATTTTTCCAAAGTGAGTTGAGAGGAGGTGTCGGAATAGCGATTTCTCGGTCGGACATCTTGAAAAAAATTTTGACGTTTACTTGACTGAAATGTAAACAATCTGCGGTCAAGCATTCTTTGTTGGTCAAGCAAGCGATCTCTAGCATACATTGATGAAGCTCGATCTGCTGTGCTCTTGATGAATTTTTGCTTGCAGATCGGCCAAAAAGTGGAACGATCCTATATCTCGGATCAACCAAGAGTTCGGGGATGCAAACCGGCTCCGCCTGACGCCGATACAGTCAAAGCTGCCGTGTCCGTATAGGCGCTGAATCGTTACCACCTTAAACAGTAATAAATATAATAACAATCACCTCAGATAGCACTGAAACACTACATTATCCTGATTTCTTCACTTGATCTTAGCTTGCCGAACGATATTGAACAGCAGAATGGAAGAAAACAAATCTTATAATGATGTTATTGCTTCGAGAATAATAAACAACACATATAACCAGCTGATTCAATCCGGTCAAGAAAACGTCAAACTGGTCCTGGTCTTCTACTTCTTTCCATGTGTCAAAACGGGCTTTTTGCCCACTGGTCCTGTCGAGCAGTTTCCGCACAAGGTCCTCAGCTTTGTACCCAATTTTGTGCTTGTGTGCAACATTCCATATTGCTATCCCTCTTTGCCAGTACGGCAATGATCGTCTGTGCTGCTCTGTCAATTCTTCCACAGCCTGTGTCGATGTGTATGCGTGTGTATGCCACTGCTCGACCGTGTAAACGCGCAGTATTGGTATGTACTGTCGCGTCGGTGTAGACTTGACAGGTACGGTGCCGGCACGGAAACAAACCATTGGCCGCAGTTGCTGTTATGGATTAGAATTGTGTTTAGGCAAAGCAAATTTGCCAGCCAAAACATCCGCGTCACGTCGAGATCGCTCCTGTATCGGAGGGACCGTCACATTAATCAATTGTGTTAAAAATTTGCGGGAAAAACGTAGTGCAATGAAAGCCTTTGGCTCTCTTTCGGAGCCGGCGTAGGAAGCTTCCGGATGTGTTTCGGAGCCGGCATCGGATACTAACGGAGTGTTTAAAGAGGCGGATGAGGTCTCTGAGGGCCAAAGCCTCTTTTAATAAATGATTTTAAAAAGAGCTGTTTTGTTTGTGAAGCAAATAGTGGCAAGGCGAAAGAAAACACATATCACAATACATACAAACAGCGTGATCACACACACATGTATACCGCTGGAGCGCAAACGCTCACGCACACCACCCCATAAGCCCGAATCCGAACGTCCTCAGAATGTCCTCAGCCCATGTAAATGTTAAGATACAACCGAACGAGAAACAAACCCATAGTATATATCATAGGATTAGGAGCTCGACTAGAATAAACGTTTCAGTTTGAAGTGAGCCACCAACCAGAACAGATCTACTCTCCGTATTTTTCTCTTAATACATTAGGTTATGGGCCCAGCGCCGTAACAAGTCCCAGTGTCTGTGCAAGAAAGACAAAGTGAAAAGAAAAGAGAAATATGAATAGCACAATGGCGGATGAAAAATATTGGCTGTTTGATGGTACCAATTTTGGAAATTGGAAGTACCGCATAGAAGTGCTGATGGAAGACAAAGGATTGCTGGTAAAAAACTAAAATACCCCAGGTTTTGATCTTGTACGCAAATTCGAGCAAAACTGCTCGATTCGAGTACTCAGGTTGCATCATTCAAGATGGCGTCGATAAAAATGTCGCTGAGCCGTGTATGAAATATTTCACATGTTTTCTATTATTTTCATTTCAATTTCAGTTTAGGATAATCTTAAAATAAACATTTTCGGTTAAATTTTCAACTGGAAGCCCGCGTATAATTTTCATTCATTTAAAATCTTCGTCTGGTAAATAAGTTTTAAATTTTTAAAGTGGAAATTTTCTCTCTTTCTACCTGATTAACGTTTTACTCGAGAGTCGTATTATCGATTTTTGTTGTTTGTTTTGATGTTTTAATTCTCTTCAATACTTCGTTTAAGAGATTTTTAAAATATAGAACACCTGATCCCCTCTTCGGACGCAGTATTTGCTATTCTGCTATTGATAAAACGAAGCCAAAAAAGCAAAAGATTCTAAATTTTGAATGAACCTTATACTTACTGTAGACGAACAACACATTAAATTTAAACAAACGCGAAAATTTATTGAAGATTAATAGTTTAGTGTAGTATTATCCGTAGGTAAGTGGTGACTATATGAATAAACTGTTTAAGGTTAAATAAAAATTTGTTTTTTAAACATTCGTCAACCTTATCAATGAGAAAGAATAATAATTTTTGTATTATTTTACCAAAGTTCACCAAAACCCTGCGCCTATTCAAAATCTTTTCAAAGTTTTAAAGTGAATTCTTTCTCTCTTTCATATAAAACTTATGGGACACCCGAAAATAAAAGTCGTAGCGAAACAGGTGCAAATTCGGTCACTGACACCACTGTTAAAAGTCCATAAAATCAGTACTTTTATTTGCAATAAATTATTTTAGAAATCTAACAAGATCTCGTGAGTCAAGCATAGCTTGAAATAAGTTAAGAAATACTCGACAACTTTTACGTATTATAAAATCCTTTCAACTTTCAACAAAGAATCTAAATGAAAAAAAAAACTATTTTGTTATAGCTAATGTAGCATACCTGCTGTACATCTCAAATACGTTTATGAAAACATATATTTCTTAAACACGTAGAAAGAAGCGGTCAATCACACTACAACCTTATGCAACAAATCTTTAAACTCAATCGCATATTTATCGCATATTTAGCAGTTTAGACCAAACACCCGACTAGCGCTCTCGGCTAATGAGTTGCGCAATGCAATATGATACCAAATTGATCAACACACCAGACATCGTACGGTATAGACAGTGGTCAGCAATTAAACAAAAAACTTTATCGTTACAAAACCATCGATAACAAAAAGAACAAATAAAGATAATTATTTCACATTTTCAGTTCCAATCCAGACGCTGAGTAGAGCAGACGTGTTATCATTTTTTTCCGTGAACGAGACAAATTTGGAAAAAAAGAAAAAACAACTAAATTCTACATCGTTAAAGCTGTATGGGTCATTATCCTTTCTCATGATGGTGGGTAGAGTGGGGAGACCCAGAAGCAAGAGGCCGAGACCGGCGAGTGCTCAAGCAAACAATAACTCGCTAGTGGACAAACGGAGTAGTTCCAACCCATCTGAGAATCGTTTTGCTCTTTTGGATGACGACCAAATCTCGGACATCAGTGCCCACGAGCTAAACCCAAAAGAAAAGAAAAGAGACAATTTCATCTCAGAAACAGTGAAAGTTAAAGCCCCACCGATCATTATCAAAAGTAAATCCGTACAGTGTGTAAACAAACTGATAATTGCAGCTGGATTGGTTAACTATACCACTAAACAAACGTACACGGGTACTGTGGTGCAACTCACAAACACAAAAGACTTCCGTAGTTGCATTTCTTACCTTAAAGCGAACAACGTGCCCTTCCACACATACCAGCTGGAAGATGACGAAACTACAAAAATAGTGTTGTACGGGTTGATAGATCTCCCTATCGAGGACGTCTATGATGTGCTTAAGTTAGAAGGCATCGTACTAACAGACATTAAAAAGATTGCGATAAAACAAACAAAAAATATGACGAACATGCCATATATTTACTACATTTCACAGTAGGAAGTAAACGTTTTAAAATAAATAAAAGCGCTGTTCCACTGCAAAGTGTCATGGAACTATTATTCAAAAAAATTTGGTCCGATGCGTTGCGCGAGGTGTCAAGTATATGGCGCCGCTAACTGCAACCGGCAAATTAAGTGCAACAAGTGTGTGGGTGATCACGATTCTAAGTGTTGCCCACTAACGGCAGGGCCATCTTCAGGTGATGGTAAGATTCCTCAACACTAATTAAACTGTGCCACCTGCGAGGAAAACCACACCGCCAGTTACTATGTGTGCCCGAAAAGACCCATACAAAAACTGAAATCGAAAGAGAAGCCAACACCCAGGCTAACGCATCTGAATCTGTCACGATAGCATTTCCCACCTCTTCCAGAAGCTCATAAAGCAAACGAATGGTTCGCTCATACGAAAAAAACTTCCTCCGAGAATCATGTTCCGTTATTAGAAGAGAAGCAAAGCCTTGGCAATAATGATCTTTTTAATCACGATGAGATTATACGATTATCGTACCAATAGTAGGAGAAGTTTTCAACAATCTACAAAACTGTTAAACAAAACAAAATCAAATCAAAGCGATATTTGAGTAGAAGCTAAATTTTGCTTTGCAAAATGAAACCTTCAACCGAATTTTTAAATGTTATAAACTGGAATGTCAACGGCGTCCTAAATAAAAAAACAGAAATAGTAATTTTTTTAAGATCAACAAATACTGACATAATGGCCATTACCGAAACTTTCCTTAAACCAGAAGTCTCATTTAAAATAAGCAATTATGTAATTCATTGGATAGATAGAATTACAGGCCCTAAAGGCGGTGTCGCTATAATAGTAAGATCGGATATTGCTCATTCGTTAGGGAAAAATAAAATCCCGTCACCAAAACAATAGAAACATTGCAAATCAATGTGAACACTCGTGTGGGGCACATTATAAAATACCACCCGGGGTCAAACAAAAATATGATTTTTTTCTTATCTGATTTGGTAACATTGACTAGTTATAAATCTAGTACAATAATTTGCGGCGATTTCAACGCGCGTAACAGAGCATGGAACTGCGCAAATACAAATTCTGCTGGAAAGACCCTCTATGATCATATACAAAGAGGTATCTTTACGGTTCATTATCCAAATACTCCCACTTTCTACTCGGCAGACGCATCCCTATCCCCTTCAACACTTGACATAGTCCTTTCAAATAATCTGAACAAATTGTCAATCCTATCTGAACGCTCACAGACCTATCTTCTGATCATCTTTCTGTACAATTTAAAATTAAAAATTCCGAACCCTGTGTAAAGCCCCCAAACAAAATATATAACTATGCTGCTGCTGATTGAAACTTATTTAAAGAATATATAAATAGTCACTTAAATATCAACCACATCAATCATATTAACATTAACAATACTAATGAAATTAACATAATGATTGCACATCTAAACGAAGTCTTGACTACGGCTCATAACAGATCAGTCCCAACCATCATCCCAGGACAATTCAACTTAATTATCCCTGAATATTTATTGAATTTGATAAAACTTCGCAATATGTTTAGACGTAAGTGGCAAAGACATCGGCTTGGCTCAGACTTAAAAAATGCTTACTATAGTCTTGGATCACAAATTAAATTTCATTTAGATAATTTAAGAAATCGCTCCTGGTCAAAAGTTCTCGAGGATATAAATAGAGATAATAAAGACAAAAATAAACTTTGGATATTTGTGAGACTGATAAAGAACAAGACTAATATAATTCTTACGTTAAAAATCAATGATCAAACAATAATTGTAAATTCCGAAAAATGTGAAGCTCTGAAACAGCAATTAGAATTTGCACACAAAATCACCTTTTTCTCTTCAAGTCCGCTAGAGCATAAAATTATCGCAGTCAATAATACTTTTTTCTCATCTAACAATGACATTGAAATCAATCAATAAAAACTAGTCAAGCCTAAGGAAATAAGAAACATATTGAAAAGATTCAAAAATTTGCTAAGCTATGTAGGAAAAACATTTGACAAAAATTATAGAAGTGCGGCTACGTGCGCATACTGACAGTAAAAGTATCATCCCAAAATATCAATTCGGGTTCCAACTATCATTGTCCACCACACATCAACTAGATCGGCTTATCAAAATCATCAAGAGTAACACAGAGGGACTAAAAAATCTACCGGATTGGTCCTTCTCAATGGCGAAAAGGCTTTCGATACCATCTGGCACGAAGGCCTTCTATATAAGCTGATTACTTTTAAATTTCCTACACACCTCATAAAGATAAAAGTCTCTTTCCAAAAAAATCGGCAACATAATATTTACATTGGACAAACCAAATCAGAAACTTTTGTTCCCGTGGTGGGTGTCCCTCAGGGAAGCACACTCTCTCCCCTACTGTTTAACATTTACACATATGACTTACCAACAATGCAAAACTGCTCATCTTCTAAACATCCCTTAAGCATCATAAGATCATTAAAGCATACAGCAGATACTGCACGACATGGAAAATGAAAACTAATGGTTCAAAATCAGAAGCTATATACTTTACGCGATACACGCGCGCACGCAGACTTCTAATCATTAACAAAACAATCTAATCATTAATTCAAACACGATTCCATGAGAAAATGCCGTTAAATACCTCGGTTTGACATTAGATAAAAGGTTAACATTTAAAAACCACTTTGAAAATACAACCATTAAATCAAGCAAAACGCTTAAAGCATTTTTCAGCACCCTTTCATGAACCGAAGGTCCAAATTGAACATAATAAATAAACTTTTACTTTATAGAGCCTGCTTCAGGCCAATTATCACATACGCCGCGCATATTCTCAAAAGTTGTGCCAAAACACACATTAAAAAGCTCCAAATAATTCAAAACAAATTACAAAAAATCTGGTGGTACAGCACCAGATCACTTCACATACGTACAAATATCCCTACGATAGAATCTCACATAGATCAAATATACATGAGATATATTAATGAGTGCCTTTCAAGCGAAAATCCGATCTTGCAACAAGTAGCACAACACACCTAATTCGATTAATTATGCCTAGAAAGAGGTTTTCTACTGTAAGTTAGGATTATCATGGCTATGTTACGTTAAGTTAAGTTTTTTAGTTATAGTTTTAACCTTTCTCTTTTCGTGGGTTTTTTTTTGTTGAAAATTTTTCCCACATTATCACCTACAGCTAACGATTATTCTTACAAGAAAAATATATTCCCACATTATCACCTACAACTAACGATTATTCTTACAAGAAAAATATAGCACAGCAAAAGCTAAACATATATGATTAATGAGGAGAGCGAACTTATCGAACCCGTTGTTAATGATTTATCCTCTTGTCAAAACATATTACTTTGTTATATCCACAATAAATCTACTACTACTACTACTATTTCTCAATTGAATGTTAAACATTTTACGTAACCGCAGTTATCAATCTCACTCCTCTAGTAGTACCTACTGCTTCGTCGGAGGAATTGGAAGAATCGAGACCGCCCCTCCCATCAGGTCCACTTTTGGAAGATCGCCCGGTAATCCGGGAATGAAGCCACTTGTCTGACCTGTGCGAGGTACGTTGCATCCGTCGATTCAACGCCCGAAGGAAGGTGCGCGACTCCTTTTCCGAATCGGCCATACCTTCGCGTGGCCGGTTCACCAACGGGGACGTTTTACGTTCACTGTTGTTCCCGTAGCAACAACAGGGATGAAACAAGAAGTTGGCTATACATACGCATGAAAAACTACCTGTTAGAGCAACAGATTTGTTTTTTGCCAAAGGCGCCTGGAGGCCAAGATATGGAACTGCATAGAAGCCAGCATTTATATTTGGTACGTAGGCAGTAACTAGTCAAGAGTTCAGCGGAAGGATGTGTTGATCGGTGCGAGGGTGGCCACAAGTCGCCAAGATCATCATAGGTTTTGATTAGGGCGTCTTGCCAAGCGACCGTGTATCGCATCGGTGCCTCAGCTTGAGAACAGGATACGTATTGCTGGTTATCTCTCGTACGAGGCTCTCAACGGCCGCTCTTTTCGGCGAATGTTTTACCTGGCACTTGATATAAGGATGAAATAAAAACATGATTTCAAAATACTCCGGAATATAACAGAAAATAAGATAAACAAATAAACTGCCTCTTGCTTATTTTTTCTCAATGGTGGTAAACAATAACTGTAAATAACGATGACAAACAAGACGTTTCACTGCGGCAACACTAATTGCAGTGTTGCCAAAATAAATTGCAAATATATATATTAACCTTATTTTGTGGGTGGGTTGGTGAGGGAGGGCAGGTGGTCGATTAGCTGCTGCGATTTTTATTGGCAATTTAGCCACATATATACCCACGATTACTCCTCGCCCCTTCAAGCTTCATACCCAGTACTATTTAAAGCAAATTCCCTACGAATTTTTGAATGTACTTTTTTCTTGCGTAATACCCCACTGTACACCACTTACAGCATAAAATTGAAACTATAAGTTATTAAATAGTAAAATATTGTAATAAAACGCTGTTAAATTATTAGAGTTTACAAGTTATCCAATCTCAAATAATAATTATTACTCTATTTATAATTCCAATAAAAATTACTCTAATCAAACATCAAAAAAATATGTAACAACCTTTACCTCACGCTGGCAACACTGGATTTGGTGTTGCCGCGGTGAAAGACTTTTTTCATAACGGTAATAGATAAACGATAGCCGATTGATTAAGGAGTGTTTTTTCTCCCAAATCACCAAATCTTTAATTAGCTTAATTTACTAATACAATCGGCTCTCGTGCATCTGTTTTAGTTTAGAGACAAAAATATCCGAAATTTTGTGAGTTTTGGTTAGTTTTTTCGTTAGTTTTGGTGTTACTTAGGCAGGGAACTAGGAATTATGGAGGTTATTAGTTCGGCCAGCACGATAGCAAAGCTATCAAAATTGATAGAAAATGAGGCAAGGCTAGTTCAGCTAATGCAGGAGGCAGGATTATTGAAGTTAGTACAGAATTGCGAAGTGTGTGGCGTTAGCATGAGTAGACGAGCAACAAACACAAGAGATCGGTTTAAGTGGGTGTGCCGCAGTGCTCAGTGTAGTAATAGGGAATATTCCATTAGGAAAGGAAGTATTTTCAGGCAGTCTAAGTTATCATTAGGAAAGCTATTGTTGATTTGTCTATCGTGGTCAAAAAATGTAAGGGTAGAAAGAGCAGTAGACGAACTGCATGTTAACAAAAACACTGTTAACAAGTGGTACAGATTTATCAGGGAAAAATGTGCAAGTTATAGTGAGGAGAACGATCGGTTAATAGGAGGCCGAGGGATGACAGTCGAAATAGACGAATCAGTCGTGACGAAAAGAAAATACAATAGAGGACGAGTGTCAGGAAATAATCAGGTGTGGTTAGTAGGTGGCATTTGCCGAGAGACAAGAGAAATCTTTTTACAGATTGTAGAAAGGAGAAATAGGGCTACACTCCACGATTTGATTTTAGAGAATGTTTGTCAGGATAGTACAATTATAACAGATTGTTGGGCAGCGTATACAGGACTAGAACAGTATGGCTATAGGCATCTTAGGGTTAACCATTCCCAGCATTTTGTAGATCCTATTAATCGAGGAATACACACCCAAAATATAGAAAACTTATGGAAGCACATCAAAGATTTTCTTAGGAGCAAAGGAACAAATAAGGGTAGATTGACAGATTATTTAAGGGAGTATCAATTTAAAAGGCACAATCCTGATAGGTTTGGTTCAGTGCTAAATATTTTACGGGCAGAGTAGATTTGATAGAAATTAAAAAGAAAAATTAATGAGGTGGAGTGTAGATGCAGATTAGATGGTTAGGTGGCTGGCTAATGCTAAGCTGCTTAAATGATGCAAAGTTAACAACTTGCATTGTTTAAGCTGCTTTAGAACTCCGATCTCAAACCTCCTCGTGGTGCTGGCTGGAGGATAATTGTTGCACATTTTACACAACAATTATTCACTGATTGAGACGGGGGTCATGACATGTTTAGAATATGTTATGATGTGTTTGGACACGCAGCCGTCACGTATTTTCACGAAGCGAACAAAGGCACGAAGTAAAGAAGCGTCACATAGAAATCGTCTTTCGGATGCAGCGTCTAAAAATGATCCTATCTTGTGGAAGAGATAAAGCGTCTTTCTAAGTAGTATGAGTATATTTACGTCCGTTGGTCTCGGAGGCTGATGATGAAGAGAGCGATCGATCTGTCGATCGTACGCACGAAGCCTTTCACAAAAATCCTATCGCAGGATCGGAGAGGTGATCCACGCCGGAAACTCTCTCCCACGCGTTCACGCAGTTGACAAGCGATAAGAACGCACTTATCGCTCCAGAAACGCATTCGAAAGCAGGGGTTTTGCAATGATGATACGCGGTTAATTCGAACATGTTCGATAACCATTTCTCCCCCCTTTGGGACGCAAACGTCCGTCCCAAACATTGCACGTAGATGGAGGGTCGTCTTCGAGTTCCGGTTTCACGTAGTCCGTTGATGCATCAAGGTCTGGAGTGCACCCGTAGCTTGGTCGTGGCATCGTCGTGAGCTGCAAGGTAGGCTGACACATTACATTCTCGCTTTCGGTTGAAGGATGCACCATATCCGTTGGTGCGTCGTAGTCATCCTTCTCGGAGGCATCTATTGGGAGCGGGGCAAACAGCCTTACGTTTAGCTTGTAGATGCCGCTACCCGGTCTTACGTCAGCAACACGTACAATTCCATCCGGTCCCACGTAGGTTTTCGTTATGATCCCGATTGGCCAGCGTCCGACCGGGAGGTTGTCGTCACCCACTAGCACAATCTGCCCAACTTGCGCGTTGGGACTTCGTTTCGTCCATTTGGCGTTGCATCGCAGCTGAGACAGGTACTCAGTTCGCCAGCGAGACCAAAATGGTTGAGCCAACTTTTGAACTCGCTTTCATCTCGTTTTGACACCGTCCGTGTCATCGTCTTCGACCATAGCGGGAACCGAGAATGATGCTCGTGCGATGAGGAAGTGTGCGGGGGTGAGCGCCTCAACGGATCCGGGACTAGCGTGGATAGCTGTAAGTGGTCTGGAATTGAGAATTGCAGAAATTTGATAGAGCAATGTTTGCAGCTCGACCAGTCTGAGCTGCGCCCCTCTGGCGGTGGATTTGAACAGCCGCTTTGCCACCTTGATGTTGGACTCCCATAGTCCACCGAAGTTTGGGCTCCAAGGGGGAATGAAGGAAAATCGTATCCCCTTCTCCGCAGCTAAATCCACTAGTTCGTCCTGGAAGGTGCGATTAATGTGAGTCTTTCGTAGTAGACTCAACTCCCTTGCTGCACCAATAAAGTTGCGGCCATTATCTGAATAGATCGTATCTGGCCTTCCACGTAGGGACACGAAGCGAAGCAGAGCTGAGATGAACGCAGATGACGATTGATTCTCCACTACTTCAAGATGTATCGCCTTGGTAGTGAAGCAGACGAATATGCACACGTAGACCGTTACCTGTCGTTTCGATCTAGTACTTGTGATGATTCTGAACGGTCCACATAAATCCACTCCGGTATGGGTGAAGGCAGGTGATACCTTTACTCGGGTGGCTGGTAGTTGACCCATTTGCTGCGCAAACTGTTTCGGCCTGGCACGTACACATACGACGCATCTCGATAACACGCCGACAACTGTGCGAAGGAGGTCTCGCATCCAAAATCTGGAACGAAATTCCGACATGACCAGTTCCGTTCCGGCATGGAAATTGTCCTCGTGGATATGGCGAATAATAATGCGAGAGAAGGGATGTGATTTCGGTACTAGAATCGGCAATATCGCGTCGTTCGTCAATTTAGCATTCCCCAAACGTCCTTGCACACGTATTAGCTCGTCTCTGATGATCGGGTTTAGGTGTTGAAGAGGTCCCTTTGGTGTAATGTTGCCACTCTCCGGAAGCATTCGTATTTCGTTGGGGAAGACCGTGGTTTGCATTACCCGTAGTAATAACTGAAGTCCCGATTCCAATTCGTCCAATAGTAGGGGGCCGGTTCTTCGTTCCACGTAGGATTATGTCGTACGGAGCCTTGCAGATTTTACTCTGAAGTTGTGAATAGCTCTATTCAGCCACGCAAAGTGTCGTCTTGTCTTCGTGAAGGAATTGTGACATTTGTATTGAGCCACAAGATCGTTGCACTCTGGTCCCACGATCGCTGTCAGCAATTGAGGTGGTAGGGTTCTGCTGATACATTTTGATGCTATTTCTGCTGATGAATTTTATGATAGCTATTGGCTTAGTTCTACTAAGTTGTAGAATTGTCAGTGCATCCTGCGTACGATGAGACGGTTTGAACGGAATTATTTAACCAGTTCTTCCGCCTGAAGACGCGCGCCACTACCGCCCTGTGCATGAGTTAACAACCTCCGTTGTGAACACAGCATTTTCTAGTGTGGTCAACCGCCACCGGCCACTGCACTGATAAATTGCACCGATCAGCAAACAGCGTCGATCAGCAAACCGTGCTGATCGTCCGACCTAGTTACTGATTGCAAAAATTGCAATAGTCATCAAGAATCGTCAATACCTTCCCCTTCCCCATCCAATTCCCAATAAGAAACTTGTAAATAAATCAAAATTAAAAAAATCACTCCGATTTTGACTACATAATAAGCAAGTCTCGATTTCCTTCGTCTGTGTCCGAACCCTATAGTTTTAACTCGTGCAACAACGATGTAAATTGTTTTTTATTTATTAAACAAACATATGATAATGGGTTGGAGAGCAGTTTAATTATAGAAAAACGAATTTTATTCATGATTTACACTAACATGTTCGCTCATTCCCAAACTAAACTGACTGACTCTAACTATCTGGTCGTCCCTACTTTTAAATGGTTAAAACTGCTGACACAGCTGATCGAAGTTCATCGATTCGGTTCGGTACGGTCCGGTTTGGTTGGTTCGGCTGGTTCGGTTGGTTCGGTTGTTTTTAATGGAAGTGAATGAATGAAGTGTTGATTCGGCTATTCTGGCCGGTTCAGGTGCCCATGTATGCATAACTATATTCTTCATAAATACATATATTTTAAGTCTGACTGCTGGAAGCCATATTGTCAACAACGCATATACTTCCTGTAGTGTCTTAACTGTTCGGCTGGATCGTAACGAATAAATCATTTATTCCCCATATGCATTCTTTCAAAGAATCCTTAAATCAAACCGACCTAAGTTTTTTTGATCCTACACTGCTGATTTTCAGCGTAAAAATAGAATAATTTCTATTGTTTTATATTATCTCTTTTATTTTCAATATGTTATTATTTATTATTTCATTGTCAAACCTTCGTGGTCAATACAAATATATTATGTGTATTTTAACTCTTTACCTTAACATTGAGAATTATCACACATGTTACTAACAACGGGACCGAAACAGGCTCTTGAAAAACGTATAGAAATATATTGAAATCAAAATTATTGAGGACAATTTTTAACTCACGGCACATAGGTTGCAAAGGATTGCATCGTCCGTAATTATTGCCTATACGAGCAATACCAAAGTGAAACCTAAATCGCATGAATCTACATCGACCACATTTGCAAGTTACTCGGGAGGATCTATTTCGTTGTATAACAACCGAAATAGAAAGATGTACTAATGATTTATTTATTTGTTTCTTTATTCATAAAGAACGGCCTAGTCGTATTGCTAATGATTTATTTTTCTTATGTACAAATAAGTCGTAGGCGATAACAGCACCGGTCTTCACACGGCAGGGCCGGGGTTCAAATTCAATCCAGACCACCTCCCCGTACTTAGAGCTGACTACGTTACTACGGGTAAACATAAGTCGCAGAAAGCCAGAAATGGCAACCTTTCGAGCTCCATACTTTTCCATTTGGATCCATACTTTTACATGATACAAACAAATATCGGAATATGTTTGATATATTACATACAAACTTGCATAATGGAACATCAGTCGCCTTATACAAATCAAATCTTCGCTAGATCAAGTTCGTAATTTTTGTTCATGCAGAACGACCTAACCGTTTTGCTCGAAGTTCGTAAGTTATGCGTAGATAATTGTTCTACTGTTGTGTGTCGTTCTATGTGTTCCATCTATCTTTATCAATTGAAATTCTCTTAAAATAGGGGTTTAATTTCAGTTTGAAAATTTATGTTTGAAGCTCTCCAAAAATGGGTTTTTTTTATTCATAACGGCCTGGCTGTATTGCTGAAAAAAAGGTTTTAAAGGGTTTGAAAGCATATTCAGCATATTCAATGGAGCAACCGCAGTCAAATGAAATAAAAAAAAAAAACAATAAAATTATTATTTATGTTTATCATATGGAATGGATGCACGACCATATCGTCCTAGAGCTTTGTGCTGAAGCAAAAACAGACCGATCTGTACTTTTTACTAAACAGAATTAGACAATATGGCCAGACAATATGGCCAGAAAAACTTAACCTAATGTTTGTATTTCCCGATTACACTAATGTATTGAATCGTGCGAATAGCGCAATTATGTTATATTAAAACCATTATATTGAGAATTCTTAGCAAAAGTCTTTATCTTTTACTTCTTGGTTTAAAGACCTGCGTAACGATGTCGATCATTCAATGAATTACTAAACTTATTGATACTACGTAGTTGGATAAGTCTTCAGTGCGGGGAAACTCTTGGGAATACATCAGATTTTCGGGCAAGCCATGTAAAGACCGGCGCCCCTGTTGCCTTAGACACCGGACAAATAATTACATCAGCAAAACCATCAGGTCGTTCTTGATTAAAACCAAGCTACTTAAATATGATTTAATTTCAGCTGACGACATAAAAAACTGAAAAAACAGCTGACACACCATCACAATCACATAACCGTCATGTCACTGTGTCACGGAAGATATCATCAACATAAACACCTATACCTTTGTGACACACTTCGTGTTGTCCAGATAAAATTGGGGCAATATCCATACCATTCTGGATTCTAGCCGCCAAAGGTGAAATCTATTAAGTGGAACCATACTTCTTACAGTGCGACTGTTTTAAGCAACCGGGGAATTTAAGGAAGAATTTGGTCTTAAGATCTGTGCGACAGCGTTTGGCCTGTACTCTGAAAAAGTACTTGCAAAAATTGGAAGTCCAGATAATGGAAGCTCCAGTTTAAGTCACCTTTGACGGGGAACCAATCAGAGTCGAATGGCAAACCCAGAAACAACGGATGCACATTCTTATAAAAGCGATTTTCCCGGTGAAACTCAACAAAGTAAATCAGTTACGTTGTGAAATACACTGTGCACACCACAAAGGTGTTGTTGTGGCTAACAATTATTGAAGAGGGTTTGTCACGTTTCTTCTTCTTTTTGTTTTATAGGGATTTATAGTAAAGAAAGTGCCTCCTTGAAATTGGCGCCGTCATTAAAAAGTTTTATCGAAGCGATTGCTGAAAACAAATCGCTTTCTGCAATCTGTTAGTGCCCAATCATGCTAACACTCCTAATTTGTCAAAATTACGTCAGATCGAAATTTGCTGGCCTTATGTGAAGCGGCGACTATGTTTATAGAATTTCGTGGTAACGGTAACCAAGAACAAATTAATGAACAATGTTTAAGTGGACGAATAAAAGAAAGGAATTTGCTGGCATTATCAAAAATTATACATATTTTTGTCATCGATGACCAAAGTCCCTAAGCAGAAATAGTTTAGTAAAATCATAATTTCCATGATAAAAAGAGCAATTTAATGTTTTATAAAACCTTTTTCCGTTTAATTTTATCATTTTTTTAAGTAGTCAAAAATGTATAAATAGGTGACCATAAAACAGTTATTTTAAAACATACATTTAAATAAACAGGTCATTCAACAATTCCTACACAATACTTCAGTCGATTATTGAATAGTTTATTTTGTTACTTATAGAAATTTATAAATAGCATTATGGACTGGGCGTTTCTATCCGGTCGAAGGTGGAGAAGGAAATATTTACAAACGAAATTTACAATATTGTAATTTAGTTTTAACCTTTACGCCCAGGCCGTTCTTACCCCATGATCAAAATTGTTATCAATAGTAGAAGTTGAGTAATTACACAGTTTAACATGATATGAAATAGATTTAGTAAGCAAATAAGAGAAATTGATAGTATTGGTGAAGTGATAGTCTCACATTACTAATCATTAACGACTTATTTCGAACCATTCAATTTATAATTGCAACGCCGTATGATATGCAAAACGCATGACACTGAAAAATATTCGAAATATTGCACGCCTTAGGGTATGCAATACGCATTACACCATTTTCATGATCTCACCTGGGAACAAGTTTCGACTTGCATGCAAAACCTGGGGTATTTTAGTTTTTTACCGGATTGCTTGACTGCCTCGAGAAGGCGATAGAAGATGAAGATTATGCAAAAGAAGTTCCAGGAGACACAGCGGTGGTCTTAGCGGAAAAGAAGAAGAAGCTTGACTTGCGCATCAGCAGAGATCGTAAGTGCAAAAATATCCTTGTCAATCGTATCGGAGAAGACCAACTGGATTATGTGAAAGACACGCGTACAGCGAAAGAGGCTTGGGACGCCTTGAAGAACGTGTTCGAGCGTGTTGGCATAGCAGGTAAACTTCTACTCAAGAAGCAGTTCCAAGAACTGAAGCTGAAAGAGGGTGGTGATGTAAAGGCACATTTGCTGCAGTTCGAAAAAGTGCTGCGTGACATGCGGGCTGCTGGTGTTAAAACCGATGAAGAAGACGTAGTTTGCCAGTTGTTGCTTTCTTTGCCCGAATCTTACAATGCATTAATAACTGCGTTGGAAACTATACAGACGGACCAGCTAACAATGGATTACGTCAAGAAACGTCTGATGGACGAATCGGCCAAGCGGGCAAATCATGATGTCTCACAAAGCAGCATAAGAGAATCAGCTTTCACCGGAAACAAAGGTGATTTCAAATGTTTTTCATGTGGCAAATATGGTCATAAGAGTTCCGTGTGTCCTGAAAATCGGTATGCTAGGAAAAGCAACCATTTTGTGAAGAGAAGACCCCCTCAACAAAGGTTTAACAAAAATGGCGCGCATATGGCTCGTGGGAATGAAACATCATTTTTCGCATTGGCAAACAATAGTGTGTGTTTGATGTCTTCCGCGTGGCAAAACAATAGAATCGAATGGTTTTTAGATTCTGGAGCCACGGACCACATGGTTAATAACAAGGAATTGTTCGAAGAACTGAATGAGCTAAAAGAAGAAGTGTCAATTTCCATAGCAAAGTCTGGTCAGTTTATTATTGCAAAATATGCTGGTACAATTCGGGTGAACATGCTGGTAAAAGGAAAGAAGTTACCGTCAGTGATTACGAATGTGCTATACGTCCCCGATTTGCATTGCAATCTGTTTTCTGTTCGACGGCTTGAAGACAATGGTATGACTGTAGAGATAACTGGTGGAAAAGTTTTCATTACCAAAGCCAAGCAGATTGGGTAAAAAACTAAAATACCCCAGGTTTTGCATGCAAGTCGAAACTTGTTCCCAGGTGAGATCATGAAAATGGTGTAATGCGTATTGCATACCCTAAGGCGTGCAATATTTCGAATATTTTTCAGTGTCATGCGTTTTGCATATCATACGGCGTTGCAATTATAAATTGAATGGTTCGAAATAAGTCGTTAATGATTAGTAATGTGAGACTATCACTTCACCAATACTATCAATTTCTCTTATTTGCTTACTAAATCTATTTCATATCATGTTAAACTGTGTAATTACTCAACTTCTACTATTGATAACAATTTTGATCATGGGGTAAGAACGGCCTGGGCGTAAAGGTTAAAACTAAATTACAATATTGTAAATTTCGTTTGTAAATATTTCCTTCTCCACCTTCGACCGGATAGAAACGCCCAGTCCATAATGCTATTTATAAATTTCTATAAGTAACAAAATAAACTATTCAATAATCGACTGAAGTATTGTGTAGGAATTGTTGAATGACCTGTTTATTTAAATGTATGTTTTAAAATAACTGTTTTATGGTCACCTATTTATACATTTTTGACTACTTAAAAAAATGATAAAATTAAACGGAAAAAGGTTTTATAAAACATTAAATTGCTCTTTTTATCATGGAAATTATGATTTTACTAAACTATTTCTGCTTAGGGACTTTGGTCATCGATGACAAAAATATGTATAATTTTTGATAATGCCAGCAAATTCCTTTCTTTTATTCGTCCACTTAAACATTGTTCATTAATTTGTTCTTGGTTACCGTTACCACGAAATTCTATAAACATAGTCGCCGCTTCACATAAGGCCAGCAAATTTCGATCTGACGTAATTTTGACAAATTAGGAGTGTTAGCATGATTGGGCACTAACAGATTGCAGAAAGCGATTTGTTTTCAGCAATCGCTTCGATAAAACTTTTTAATGACGGCGCCAATTTCAAGGAGGCACTTTCTTTACTATAAATCCCTATAAAACAAAAAGAAGAAGAAACGTGACAAACCCTCTTCAATAATTGTTAGCCACAACAACACCTTTGTGGTGTGCACAGTGTATTTCACAACGTAACTGATTTACTTTGTTGAGTTTCACCGGGAAAATCGCTTTTATAAGAATGTGCATCCGTTGTTTCTGGGTTTGCCATTCGACTCTGATTGGTTCCCCGTCAAAGGTGACTTAAACTGGAGCTTCCATTATCTGGACTTCCAATTTTTGCAAGTACTTTTTCAGAGTACAGGCCAAACGCTGTCGCACAGATCTTAAGACCAAATTCTTCCTTAAATTCCCCGGTTGCTTAAAACAGTCGCACTGTAAGAAGTATGGTTCCACTTAATAGATTTCACCTTTGGCGGCTAGAATCCAGAATGGTATGGATATTGCCCCAATTTTATCTGGACAACACGAAGTGTGTCACAAAGGTATAGGTGTTTATGTTGATGATATCTTCCGTGACACAGTGACATGACGGTTATGTGATTGTGATGGTGTGTCAGCTGTTTTTTTCAGTTTTTTATGTCGTCAGCTGAAATTAAATCATATTTAAGTAGCTTGGTTTTAATCAAGAACGACCTGATGGTTTTGCTGATGTAATTATTTGTCCGGTGTCTAAGGCAACAGGGGCGCCGGTCTTTACATGGCTTGCCCGAAAATCTGATGTATTCCCAAGAGTTTCCCCGCACTGAAGACTTATCCAACTACGTAGTATCAATAAGTTTAGTAATTCATTGAATGATCGACATCGTTACGCAGGTCTTTAAACCAAGAAGTAAAAGATAAAGACTTTTGCTAAGAATTCTCAATATAATGGTTTTAATATAACATAATTGCGCTATTCGCACGATTCAATACATTAGTGTAATCGGGAAATACAAACATTAGGTTAAGTTTTTCTGGCCATATTGTCTGGCCATATTGTCTAATTCTGTTTAGTAAAAAGTACAGATCGGTCTGTTTTTGCTTCAGCACAAAGCTCTAGGACGATATGGTCGTGCATCCATTCCATATGATAAACATAAATAATAATTTTATTGTTTTTTTTTTTTTATTTCATTTGACTGCGGTTGCTCCATTGAATATGCTGAATATGCTTTCAAACCCTTTAAAACCTTTTTTTCAGCAATACAGCCAGGCCGTTATGAATAAAAAAAAACCCATTTTTGGAGAGCTTCAAACATAAATTTTCAAACTGAAATTAAACCCCTATTTTAAGAGAATTTCAATTGATAAAGATAGATGGAACACATAGAACGACACACAACAGTAGAACAATTATCTACGCATAACTTACGAACTTCGAGCAAAACGGTTAGGTCGTTCTGCATGAACAAAAATTACGAACTTGATCTAGCGAAGATTTGATTTGTATAAGGCGACTGATGTTCCATTATGCAAGTTTGTATGTAATATATCAAACATATTCCGATATTTGTTTGTATCATGTAAAAGTATGGATCCAAATGGAAAAGTATGGAGCTCGAAAGGTTGCCATTTCTGGCTTTCTGCGACTTATGTTTACCCGTAGTAACGTAGTCAGCTCTAAGTACGGGGAGGTGGTCTGGATTGAATTTGAACCCCGGCCCTGCCGTGTGAAGACCGGTGCTGTTATCGCCTACGACTTATTTGTACATAAGAAAAATAAATCATTAGCAATACGACTAGGCCGTTCTTTATGAATAAAGAAACAAATAAATAAATCATTAGTACATCTTTCTATTTCGGTTGTTATACAACGAAATAGATCCTCCCGAGTAACTTGCAAATGTGGTCGATGTAGATTCATGCGATTTAGGTTTCACTTTGGTATTGCTCGTATAGGCAATAATTACGGACGATGCAATCCTTTGCAACCTATGTGCCGTGAGTTAAAAATTGTCCTCAATAATTTTGATTTCAATATATTTCTATACGTTTTTCAAGAGCCTGTTTCGGTCCCGTTGTTAGTAACATGTGTGATAATTCTCAATGTTAAGGTAAAGAGTTAAAATACACATAATATATTTGTATTGACCACGAAGGTTTGACAATGAAATAATAAATAATAACATATTGAAAATAAAAGAGATAATATAAAACAATAGAAATTATTCTATTTTTACGCTGAAAATCAGCAGTGTAGGATCAAAAAAACTTAGGTCGGTTTGATTTAAGGATTCTTTGAAAGAATGCATATGGGGAATAAATGATTTATTCGTTACGATCCAGCCGAACAGTTAAGACACTACAGGAAGTATATGCGTTGTTGACAATATGGCTTCCAGCAGTCAGACTTAAAATATATGTATTTATGAAGAATATAGTTATGCATACATGGGCACCTGAACCGGCCAGAATAGCCGAATCAACACTTCATTCATTCACTTCCATAAAAACAACCGAACCAACCGAACCAGCCGAACCAACCAAACCGGACCGTACCGAACCGAATCGATGAACTTCGATCAGCTGTGTCAGCAGTTTTAACCATTTAAAAGTAGGGACGACCAGATAGTTAGAGTCAGTCAGTTTAGTTTGGGAATGAGCGAACATGTTAGTGTAAATCATGAATAAAATTCGTTTTTCTATAATTAAACTGCTCTCCAACCCATTATCATATGTTTGTTTAATAAATAAAAAACAATTTACATCGTTGTTGCACGAGTTAAAACTATAGGGTTCGGACACAGACGAAGGAAATCGAGACTTGCTTATTATGTAGTCAAAATCGGAGTGATTTTTTTAATTTTGATTTATTTACAAGTTTCTTATTGGGAATTGGATGGGGAAGGGGAAGGTATTGACGATTCTTGATGACTATTGCAATTTTTGCAATCAGTAACTAGGTCGGACGATCAGCACGGTTTGCTGATCGACGCTGTTTGCTGATCGGTGCAATTTATCAGTGCAGTGGCCGGTGGCGGTTGACCACACTAGAAAATGCTGTGTTCACAACGGAGGTTGTTAACTCATGCACAGGGCGGTAGTGGCGCGCGTCTTCAGGCGGAAGAACTGGTTAAATAATTCCGTTCAAACCGTCTCATCGTACGCAGGATGCACTGACAATTCTACAACTTAGTAGAACTAAGCCAATAGCTATCATAAAATTCATCAGCAGAAATAGCATCAAAATGTATCAGCAGAACCCTACCACCTCAATTGCTGACAGCGATCGTGGGACCAGAGTGCAACGATCTTGTGGCTCAATACAAATGTCACAATTCCTTCACGAAGACAAGACGACACTTTGCGTGGCTGAATAGAGCTATTCACAACTTCAGAGTAAAATCTGCAAGGCTCCGTACGACATAATCCTACGTGGAACGAAGAACCGGCCCCCTACTATTGGACGAATTGGAATCGGGACTTCAGTTATTACTACGGGTAATGCAAACCACGGTCTTCCCCAACGAAATACGAATGCTTCCGGAGAGTGGCAACATTACACCAAAGGGACCTCTTCAACACCTAAACCCGATCATCAGAGACGAGCTAATACGTGTGCAAGGACGTTTGGGGAATGCTAAATTGACGAACGACGCGATATTGCCGATTCTAGTACCGAAATCACATCCCTTCTCTCGCATTATTATTCGCCATATCCACGAGGACAATTTCCATGCCGGAACGGAACTGGTCATGTCGGAATTTCGTTCCAGATTTTGGATGCGAGACCTCCTTCGCACAGTTGTCGGCGTGTTATCGAGATGCGTCGTATGTGTACGTGCCAGGCCGAAACAGTTTGCGCAGCAAATGGGTCAACTACCAGCCACCCGAGTAAAGGTATCACCTGCCTTCACCCATACCGGAGTGGATTTATGTGGACCGTTCAGAATCATCACAAGTACTAGATCGAAACGACAGGTAACGGTCTACGTGTGCATATTCGTCTGCTTCACTACCAAGGCGATACATCTTGAAGTAGTGGAGAATCAATCGTCATCTGCGTTCATCTCAGCTCTGCTTCGCTTCGTGTCCCTACGTGGAAGGCCAGATACGATCTATTCAGATAATGGCCGCAACTTTATTGGTGCAGCAAGGGAGTTGAGTCTACTACGAAAGACTCACATTAATCGCACCTTCCAGGACGAACTAGTGGATTTAGCTGCGGAGAAGGGGATACGATTTTCCTTCATTCCCCCTTGGAGCCCAAACTTCGGTGGACTATGGGAGTCCAACATCAAGGTGGCAAAGCGGCTGTTCAAATCCACCGCCAGAGGGGCGCAGCTCAGACTGGTCGAGCTGCAAACATTGCTCTATCAAATTTCTGCAATTCTCAATTCCAGACCACTTACAGCTATCCACGCTAGTCCCGGATCCGTTGAGGCGCTCACCCCCGCACACTTCCTCATCGCACGAGCATCATTCTCGGATCCCGCTATGGTCGAAGACGATGACACGGACGGTGTCAAAACGAGATGAAAGCGAGTTCAAAAGTTGGCTCAACCATTTTGGTCTCGCTGGCGAACTGAGTACCTGTCTCAGCTGCGATGCAACGCCAAATGGACGAAACGAAGTCCCAACGCGCAAGTTGGGCAGATTGTGCTAGTGGGTGACGACAACCTCCCGGTCGGACGCTGGCCAATCGGGATCATAACGAAAACCTACGTGGGACCGGATGGAATTGTACGTGTTGCTGACGTAAGACCGGGTAGCGGCATCTACAAGCTGAACGTAAGGCTGTTTGCCCCGCTCCCAATAGATGCCTCCGAGAAGGATGACTACGACGCACCAACGGATATGGTGCATCCTTCAACCGAAAGCGAGAATGTAATGTGTCAGCCTACCTTGCAGCTCACGACGATGCCACGACCAAGCTACGGGTGCACTCCAGACCTTGATGCATCAACGGACTACGTGAAACCGGAACTCGAAGACGACCCTCCACCTACGTGCAATGTTTGGGACGGACGTTTGCGTCCCAAAGGGGGGAGAAATGGTTATCGAACATGTTCGAATTAACCGCGTATCATCATTGCAAAACCCCTGCTTTCGAATGCGTTTCTGGAGCGATAAGTGCGTTCTTATCGCTTGTCAACTGCGTGAACGCGTGGGAGAGAGTTTCCGGCGTGGATCACCTCTCCGATCCTGCGATAGGATTTTTGTGAAAGGCTTCGTGCGTACGATCGACAGATCGATCGCTCTCTTCATCATCAGCCTCCGAGACCAACGGACGTAAATATACTCATACTACTTAGAAAGACGCTTTATCTCTTCCACAAGATAGGATCATTTTTAGACGCTGCATCCGAAAGACGATTTCTATGTGACGCTTCTTTACTTCGTGCCTTTGTTCGCTTCGTGAAAATACGTGACGGCTGCGTGTCCAAACACATCATAACATATTCTAAACATGTCATGACCCCCGTCTCAATCAGTGAATAATTGTTGTGTAAAATGTGCAACAATTATCCTCCAGCCAGCACCACGAGGAGGTTTGAGATCGGAGTTCTAAAGCAGCTTAAACAATGCAAGTTGTTAACTTTGCATCATTTAAGCAGCTTAGCATTAGCCAGCCACCTAACCATCTAATCTGCATCTACACTCCACCTCATTAATTTTTCTTTTTAATTTCTATCAAATCTACTCTGCCCGTAAAATATTTAGCACTGAACCAAACCTATCAGGATTGTGCCTTTTAAATTGATACTCCCTTAAATAATCTGTCAATCTACCCTTATTTGTTCCTTTGCTCCTAAGAAAATCTTTGATGTGCTTCCATAAGTTTTCTATATTTTGGGTGTGTATTCCTCGATTAATAGGATCTACAAAATGCTGGGAATGGTTAACCCTAAGATGCCTATATCCATACTGTTCTAGTCCTGTATACGCTGCCCAACAATCTGTTATAATTGTACTATCCTGACAAACATTCTCTAAAATCAAATCGTGGAGTGTAGCCCTATTTCTCCTTTCTACAATCTGTAAAAAGATTTCTCTTGTCTCTCGGCAAATGCCACCTACTAACCACACCTGATTATTTCCTGACACTCGTCCTCTATTGTATTTTCTTTTCGTCACGACTGATTCGTCTATTTCGACTGTCATCCCTCGGCCTCCTATTAACCGATCGTTCTCCTCACTATAACTTGCACATTTTTCCCTGATAAATCTGTACCACTTGTTAACAGTGTTTTTGTTAACATGCAGTTCGTCTACTGCTCTTTCTACCCTTACATTTTTTGACCACGATAGACAAATCAACAATAGCTTTCCTAATGATAACTTAGACTGCCTGAAAATACTTCCTTTCCTAATGGAATATTCCCTATTACTACACTGAGCACTGCGGCACACCCACTTAAACCGATCTCTTGTGTTTGTTGCTCGTCTACTCATGCTAACGCCACACACTTCGCAATTCTGTACTAACTTCAATAATCCTGCCTCCTGCATTAGCTGAACTAGCCTTGCCTCATTTTCTATCAATTTTGATAGCTTTGCTATCGTGCTGGCCGAACTAATAACCTCCATAATTCCTAGTTCCCTGCCTAAGTAACACCAAAACTAACGAAAAAACTAACCAAAACTCACAAAATTTCGGATATTTTTGTCTCTAAACTAAAACAGATGCACGAGAGCCGATTGTATTAGTAAATTAAGCTAATTAAAGATTTGGTGATTTGGGAGAAAAAACACTCCTTAATCAATCGGCTATCGTTTATCTATTACCGTTATGAAAAAAGTCTTTCACCGCGGCAACACCAAATCCAGTGTTGCCAGCGTGAGGTAAAGGTTGTTACATATTTTTTTGATGTTTGATTAGAGTAATTTTTATTGGAATTATAAATAGAGTAATAATTATTATTTGAGATTGGATAACTTGTAAACTCTAATAATTTAACAGCGTTTTATTACAATATTTTACTATTTAATAACTTATAGTTTCAATTTTATGCTGTAAGTGGTGTACAGTGGGGTATTACGCAAGAAAAAAGTACATTCAAAAATTCGTAGGGAATTTGCTTTAAATAGTACTGGGTATGAAGCTTGAAGGGGCGAGGAGTAATCGTGGGTATATATGTGGCTAAATTGCCAATAAAAATCGCAGCAGCTAATCGACCACCTGCCCTCCCTCACCAACCCACCCACAAAATAAGGTTAATATATATATTTGCAATTTATTTTGGCAACACTGCAATTAGTGTTGCCGCAGTGAAACGTCTTGTTTGTCATCGTTATTTACAGTTATTGTTTACCACCATTGAGAAAAATTAAGCAAGAGGCAGTTTATTTGTTTATCTTATTTTCTTTTATATTCCGGAGTATTTTGAAATCATGTTTTTATTTCATCCTTATATCAAGTGCCAGGTAAAACATTCGCCGAAAAGAGCGGCCGTTGAGAGCCTCGTACGAGAGATAACCAGCAATACGTATCCTGTTCTCAAGCTGAGGCACCGATGCGATACACGGTCGCTTGGCAAGACGCCCTAATCAAAACCTATGATGATCTTGGCGACTTGTGGCCACCCTCGCACCGATCAACACATCCTTCCGCTGAACTCTTGACTAGTTACTGCCTACGTACCAAATATAAATGCTGGCTTCTATGCAGTTCCATATCTTGGCCTCCAGGCGCCTTTGGCAAAAAACAAATCTGTTGCTCTAACAGGTAGTTTTTCATGCGTATGTATAGCCAACTTCTTGTTTCATCCCTGTTGTTGCTACGGGAACAACAGTGAACGTAAAACGTCCCCGTTGGTGAACCGGCCACGCGAAGGTATGGCCGATTCGGAAAAGGAGTCGCGCACCTTCCTTCGGGCGTTGAATCGACGGATGCAACGTACCTCGCACAGGTCAGACAAGTGGCTTCATTCCCGGATTACCGGGCGATCTTCCAAAAGTGGACCTGATGGGAGGGGCGGTCTCGATTCTTCCAATTCCTCCGACGAAGCAGTAGGTACTACTAGAGGAGTGAGATTGATAACTGCGGTTACGTAAAATGTTTAACATTCAATTGAGAAATAGTAGTAGTAGTAGTAGATTTATTGTGGATATAACAAAGTAATATGTTTTGACAAGAGGATAAATCATTAACAACGGGTTCGATAAGTTCGCTCTCCTCATTAATCATATATGTTTAGCTTTTGCTGTGCTATATTTTTCTTGTAAGAATAATCGTTAGTTGTAGGTGATAATGTGGGAATATATTTTTCTTGTAAGAATAATCGTTAGCTGTAGGTGATAATGTGGGAAAAATTTTCAACAAAAAAAAACCCACGAAAAGAGAAAGGTTAAAACTATAACTAAAAAACTTAACTTAACGTAACATAGCCATGATAATCCTAACTTACAGTAGAAAACCTCTTTCTAGGCATAATTAATCGAATTAGGTGTGTTGTGCTACTTGTTGCAAGATCGGATTTTCGCTTGAAAGGCACTCATTAATATATCTCATGTATATTTGATCTATGTGAGATTCTATCGTAGGGATATTTGTACGTATGTGAAGTGATCTGGTGCTGTACCACCAGATTTTTTGTAATTTGTTTTGAATTATTTGGAGCTTTTTAATGTGTGTTTTGGCACAACTTTTGAGAATATGCGCGGCGTATGTGATAATTGGCCTGAAGCAGGCTCTATAAAGTAAAAGTTTATTTATTATGTTCAATTTGGACCTTCGGTTCATGAAAGGGTGCTGAAAAATGCTTTAAGCGTTTTGCTTGATTTAATGGTTGTATTTTCAAAGTGGTTTTTAAATGTTAACCTTTTATCTAATGTCAAACCGAGGTATTTAACGGCATTTTCTCATGGAATCGTGTTTGAATTAATGATTAGATTGTTTTGTTAATGATTAGAAGTCTGCGTGCGCGCGTGTATCGCGTAAAGTATATAGCTTCTGATTTTGAACCATTAGTTTTCATTTTCCATGTCGTGCAGTATCTGCTGTATGCTTTAATGATCTTATGATGCTTAAGGGATGTTTAGAAGATGAGCAGTTTTGCATTGTTGGTAAGTCATATGTGTAAATGTTAAACAGTAGGGGAGAGAGTGTGCTTCCCTGAGGGACACCCACCACGGGAACAAAAGTTTCTGATTTGGTTTGTCCAATGTAAATATTATGTTGCCGATTTTTTGGAAAGAGACTTTTATCTTTATGAGGTGTGTAGGAAATTTAAAAGTAATCAGCTTATATAGAAGGCCTTCGTGCCAGATGGTATCGAAAGCCTTTTCGCCATTGAGAAGGACCAATCCGGTAGATTTTTTAGTCCCTCTGTGTTACTCTTGATGATTTTGATAAGCCGATCTAGTTGATGTGTGGTGGACAATGATAGTTGGAACCCGAATTGATATTTTGGGATGATACTTTTACTGTCAGTATGCGCACGTAGCCGCACTTCTATAATTTTTGTCAAATGTTTTTCCTACATAGCTTAGCAAATTTTTGAATCTTTTCAATATGTTTCTTATTTCCTTAGGCTTGACTAGTTTTTATTGATTGATTTCAATGTCATTGTTAGATGAGAAAAAAGTATTATTGACTGCGATAATTTTATGCTCTAGCGGACTTGAAGAGAAAAAGGTGATTTTGTGTGCAAATTCTAATTGCTGTTTCAGAGCTTCACATTTTTCGGAATTTACAATTATTGTTTGATCATTGATTTTTAACGTAAGAATTATATTAGTCTTGTTCTTTATCAGTCTCACAAATATCCAAAGTTTATTTTTGTCTTTATTATCTCTATTTATATCCTCGAGAACTTTTGACCAGGAGCGATTTCTTAAATTATCTAAATGAAATTTAATTTGTGATCCAAGACTATAGTAAGCATTTTTTAAGTCTGAGCCAAGCCGATGTCTTTGCCACTTACGTCTAAACATATTGCGAAGTTTTATCAAATTCAATAAATATTCAGGGATAATTAAGTTGAATTGTCCTGGGATGATGGTTGGGACTGATCTGTTATGAGCCGTAGTCAAGACTTCGTTTAGATGTGCAATCATTATGTTAATTTCATTAGTATTGTTAATGTTAATATGATTGATGTGGTTGATATTTAAGTGACTATTTATATATTCTTTAAATAAGTTTCAATCAGCAGCAGCATAGTTATATATTTTGTTTGGGGGCTTTACACAGGGTTCGGAATTTTTAATTTTAAATTGTACAGAAAGATGATCAGAAGATAGGTCTGTGAGCGTTCAGATAGGATTGACAATTTGTTCAGATTATTTGAAAGGACTATGTCAAGTGTTGAAGGGGATAGGGATGCGTCTGCCGAGTAGAAAGTGGGAGTATTTGGATAATGAACCGTAAAGATACCTCTTTGTATATGATCATAGAGGGTCTTTCCAGCAGAATTTGTATTTGCGCAGTTCCATGCTCTGTTACGCGCGTTGAAATCGCCGCAAATTATTGTACTAGATTTATAACTAGTCAATGTTACCAAATCAGATAAGAAAAAAATCATATTTTTGTTTGACCCCGGGTGGTATTTTATAATGTGCCCCACACGAGTGTTCACATTGATTTGCAATGTTTCTATTGTTTTGGTGACGGGATTTTATTTTTCCCTAACGAATGAGCAATATCCGATCTTACTATTATAGCGACACCGCCTTTAGGGCCTGTAATTCTATCTATCCAATGAATTACATAATTGCTTATTTTAAATGAGACTTCTGGTTTAAGGAAAGTTTCGGTAATGGCCATTATGTCAGTATTTGTTGATCTTAAAAAAATTACTATTTCTGTTTTTTTATTTAGGACGCCGTTGACATTCCAGTTTATAACATTTAAAAATTCGGTTGAAGGTTTCATTTTGCAAAGCAAAATTTAGCTTCTACTCAAATATCGCTTTGATTTGATTTTGTTTTGTTTAACAGTTTTGTAGATTGTTGAAAACTTCTCCTACTATTGGTACGATAATCGTATAATCTCATCGTGATTAAAAAGATCATTATTGCCAAGGCTTTGCTTCTCTTCTAATAACGGAACATGATTCTCGGAGGAAGTTTTTTCGTATGAGCGAACCATTCGTTTGCTTTATGAGCTTCTGGAAGAGGTGGGAAATGCTATCGTGACAGATTCAGATGCGTTAGCCTGGGTGTTGGCTTCTCTTTCGATTTCAGTTTTTGTATGGGTCTTTTCGGGCACACATAGTAACTGGCGGTGTGGTTTTCCTCGCAGGTGGCACAGTTTAATTAGTGTTGAGGAATCTTACCATCACCTGAAGATGGCCCTGCCGTTAGTGGGCAACACTTAGAATCGTGATCACCCACACACTTGTTGCACTTAATTTGCCGGTTGCAGTTAGCGGCGCCATATACTTGACACCTCGCGCAACGCATCGGACCAAATTTTTTTGAATAATAGTTCCATGACACTTTGCAGTGGAACAGCGCTTTTATTTATTTTAAAACGTTTACTTCCTACTGTGAAATGTAGTAAATATATGGCATGTTCGTCATATTTTTTGTTTGTTTTATCGCAATCTTTTTAATGTCTGTTAGTACGATGCCTTCTAACTTAAGCACATCATAGACGTCCTCGATAGGGAGATCTATCAACCCGTACAACACTATTTTTGTAGTTTCGTCATCTTCCAGCTGGTATGTGTGGAAGGGCACGTTGTTCGCTTTAAGGTAAGAAATGCAACTACGGAAGTCTTTTGTGTTTGTGAGTTGCACCACAGTACCCGTGTACGTTTGTTTAGTGGTATAGTTAACCAATCCAGCTGCAATTATCAGTTTGTTTACACACTGTACGGATTTACTTTTGATAATGATCGGTGGGGCTTTAACTTTCACTGTTTCTGAGATGAAATTGTCTCTTTTCTTTTCTTTTGGGTTTAGCTCGTGGGCACTGATGTCCGAGATTTGGTCGTCATCCAAAAGAGCAAAACGATTCTCAGATGGGTTGGAACTACTCCGTTTGTCCACTAGCGAGTTATTGTTTGCTTGAGCACTCGCCGGTCTCGGCCTCTTGCTTCTGGGTCTCCCCACTCTACCCACCATCATGAGAAAGGATAATGACCCATACAGCTTTAACGATGTAGAATTTAGTTGTTTTTTCTTTTTTTCCAAATTTGTCTCGTTCACGGAAAAAAATGATAACACGTCTGCTCTACTCAGCGTCTGGATTGGAACTGAAAATGTGAAATAATTATCTTTATTTGTTCTTTTTGTTATCGATGGTTTTGTAACGATAAAGTTTTTTGTTTAATTGCTGACCACTGTCTATACCGTACGATGTCTGGTGTGTTGATCAATTTGGTATCATATTGCATTGCGCAACTCATTAGCCGAGAGCGCTAGTCGGGTGTTTGGTCTAAACTGCTAAATATGCGATAAATATGCGATTGAGTTTAAAGATTTGTTGCATAAGGTTGTAGTGTGATTGACCGCTTCTTTCTACGTGTTTAAGAAATATATGTTTTCATAAACGTATTTGAGATGTACAGCAGGTATGCTACATTAGCTATAACAAAATAGTTTTTTTTTTCATTTAGATTCTTTGTTGAAAGTTGAAAGGATTTTATAATACGTAAAAGTTGTCGAGTATTTCTTAACTTATTTCAAGCTATGCTTGACTCACGAGATCTTGTTAGATTTCTAAAATAATTTATTGCAAATAAAAGTACTGATTTTATGGACTTTTAACAGTGGTGTCAGTGACCGAATTTGCACCTGTTTCGCTACGACTTTTATTTTCGGGTGTCCCATAAGTTTTATATGAAAGAGAGAAAGAATTCACTTTAAAACTTTGAAAAGATTTTGAATAGGCGCAGGGTTTTGGTGAACTTTGGTAAAATAATACAAAAATTATTATTCTTTCTCATTGATAAGGTTGACGAATGTTTAAAAAACAAATTTTTATTTAACCTTAAACAGTTTATTCATATAGTCACCACTTACCTACGGATAATACTACACTAAACTATTAATCTTCAATAAATTTTCGCGTTTGTTTAAATTTAATGTGTTGTTCGTCTACAGTAAGTATAAGGTTCATTCAAAATTTAGAATCTTTTGCTTTTTTGGCTTCGTTTTATCAATAGCAGAATAGCAAATACTGCGTCCGAAGAGGGGATCAGGTGTTCTATATTTTAAAAATCTCTTAAACGAAGTATTGAAGAGAATTAAAACATCAAAACAAACAACAAAAATCGATAATACGACTCTCGAGTAAAACGTTAATCAGGTAGAAAGAGAGAAAATTTCCACTTTAAAAAATTTAAAACTTATTTACCAGACGAAGATTTTAAATGAATGAAAATTATACGCGGGCTTCCAGTTGAAAATTTAACCGAAAATGTTTATTTTAAGATTATCCTAAACTGAAATTGAAATGAAAATAATAGAAAACATGTGAAATATTTCATACACGGCTCAGCGACATTTTTATCGACGCCATCTTGAATGATGCAACCTGAGTACTCGAATCGAGCAGTTTTGCTCGAATTTGCGTACAAGATCAAAACCTGGGGTATTTTAGTTTTTTACCGCAGATTGTATGCACTGGTAAAAGACAAGGAAGGCTTTATGCTCTCGACATTATTCTTCGAAATACAAAGAGTTTGCCCGATGCACGTGCCATGGTGACAATTGACAGCGCATATAATTTGTGGCATCGACGTTTTGGCCATTTGGGACGAGATAACCTTAAAAAGTTGTGGAAGCATGAAATGATAATCACGAAACAGAAAGTCCCAGATTGGCCTGATCGCTGTGTGTGTGAGGTTTGCTTGAAAGGTAAGCAAACTAGACAACCGTTTACGGATGTTCTGCAGCGTCGCTCGTCTCGTACTTTGGAGCTTATACATTCAGATGTGTGCGGACCATTCGATCCGCCAACCTGGAACGGGAAACGATATTTCCTATCGTTCATAGATGACTATAGCCATTTTACGATGATTTACTTGCTGGAAAACAAATCCGAAGTGATGGAAAAGTTCGCAGAATATTACAAGCAAGTAACTGCTTTTTTCGGTGTTAAAATAGCAAGGCTCCGTTGCGACAATGGGGGAGAGTATACAAGTGCCCGGTTTAAGAAATATTGTCGCAATAAAGGTGTTCGTATGGAGACAACAATGCCATACAGCCCTCAACAGAATGGTGTTGCCGAACGTGCAAATCGGACACTATTAGAAAGAAGTCGTGCCATGATCCTCGATGCTGGTTTGTCCAAAGAAATGTGGGGAGAAGCGGTGCTTACCGCAGCATACAGTTTGAACCGAAGTCCGACATCGGCTAATGCAGAAACGAAAACGCCCTATGAGATGTGGCATGGTACAAAACCGAATGTTGACAAAATGCGTGTGTTTGGATCAACTGCATATACGTATATACCGACACAACGGCGCGAAAAGCTGGATTCGCGAAGCGAAAAGAATGTAATGGTTGGGTATGTTACCAACGGATACAAAGTCTGGAACCCGAGAAAGAGAATACTGTTTACGTCGCGGGATGTTGTGTTTGATGAGAAGATGCATAACACAGGACCAATAAGGGCTTATTCTGATCCTGATGAAGACGCAAATAATGTACCGGATGATGTATCTGAGCTCTCGGATTACTCGTCGGCAAAAACCAGCGAACAAAGGAGCGATTCCGAAGACGTATCTACTGATGAAGGCCACGATAACGTCAATGACGCGCTCCCTTCGCAACTTAGTAGTGGACATGGCACTCCAGAAGCCTCCATAAGGCGAAGCGGACGGGAGCGCAAACTTCCCGGTAAGTTGAAAGACTACATAACTGATTATGACGGGAATACAGGCTGTGCGCTACTTACAGATTCAGCGGAGGATTCAACGAAGGCGTTCGCGTTGGATGCTGAAGCATATGTGGACGAGATTCCAGCTACGATAGTGGAGTTAAAGAAACGTAGTGACTGGAATCATTGGAAGAGGGCCATTGAAAGTGAGATCGATTCACACAAACGGAATGACACGTGGGAATTAGTACCAAAACCGAAAGGGAAGAATTTGGTAAACTGCAAATGGGTTTTTAAAATTAAGCGTGATGAGGCTGGTAATGTATATAGATACAAAGCTAGGCTAGTAGCTAAAGGTTGCTCCCAAAGAAAAGGGTTTGACTATGACGAAACATATGCACCCGTAGCGAAAATAACCACTGTTAGAACGTTGTTGGCTGTGGCCAACAAGAGAGGGTATTATATGCATCAAATGTGTTGTTGCTACGGGAACAACAATGGACGTAAAACGTCCCCGTTGGTGAACCAGCCACGCGAAGGTATGGCCGATTCGGAAAAGAAGTCGCGCACCTTCCTTGGGGCGTTGAATCAACGGATGCAACGTACCTCGCACAGGTCAGACAAGTGGCTTCATTCCCGGATTACCGGGCGATCTTCCAAAAGTGGACCTGATGGGAGGGGCGGTCGCGATTCTTCCAATTCCTCCGACGGAGCAGTTAGTACTACTAGAGCACCGGCCCGAATTCCGTAGGGAGGACGAGGTCGAATCTTCCGCTGACCAACACCTGGACACTGGCTTCTCTCCTAGCTTCCGACGAAGTGGTAGACACCGCTGAGGTGTCGGATCCGGTCTTCGGAGGGAAGCAAGGGGAGATTTCCGGAGGCTTCTCACAGTCACGATTCCTAGTAATTTCCGTTGGAGTGGTAGACACCGCTGAGGGGTCGAATCCGTTCTCCGGAGGGAAGGATTATTTCGGATCTCGTGCCTGGAAAGAACCCTGAAACTCTTACGACGCGTTCGGTTCGCCGGTTAAGAATTGTGTCCTCTTTATTGAATAAGTTGATTTCTTATATACTAATTTTGGGGTACCTTAGAATGAGACGAAAGATCATTCTTTCTTGTTTAACTATTTCCTTGTGTTTACTATTCCCAGCTTGTGTTTACGTATCCTTTATGCTAACGCCGCATTATGCTAAAGTTTAACTCACTATCGTGGTTGCAAACCACCAGTTCAAACCCATGCTATAATGTTTGTTCATTGATCAGGAACACTTGCGTTTCACATAAGGTAAACATTCATCGCGCTGGACGCACTTGCCGTTTGTCACATGCTGTATGTAAACGTTAATCGCGCTGAATGCGCATGTTGAGGCGCGCATTGTTCTATAAACATTTTCGATGCTCTAGCACCGAGCTAAAGGCGTTGTGTACGCCACACTGTATCATAAACATTGGTCACGCGCTGCTAATGCCTTATCCGCGCTGATTTGCTGCCTAAGCTGAAATCTTCTCGGTGCGTGGGACATTCTATCGAAAGAATTGTTTCTTTCATGCAACATGTTTAATCAAGATTTGGTTTGATTATGCCCAAGGTTACCTTCCTCTGTCCCTAGCGCTGTCGCGTTCGCAACATACCGCCCCTTGTAAAACTACAAGTTTTACCAAATAACGCGACTTATGATTTCTAGCGTGTAATAGTTATTATGACGTGCCTTGACTTGCATTATTATTACTATCGTTATTCTCTTTCAAATAGCTTAATTGAAATCATTTCACTCTCATCTTTATAACAAAATTATTTGTACCTTGCGCACGCAACTATACCACGATGAGTTATAGATGTCCAGACTCCTGATGAGTGGTCGCAGGTGAAATGTTGTCTTCGAGTCTCGCTCGGTCGATGCGAGTTTGCCCATACTGCTCTTGAAGATCTATCTCGTGATGCAATTCAGGAAATATCTTCTTCGTCTTCTGGTTTGGTCTGCGCACTGGCTGCTTATCTTCGACTTCCGCCTGGCTGTCAATTACGGTATTGTCTTCCCCGCCGCTCGCCTTTCTGCTTTCTCTCATGTGGTTGCGATGAGATAGTAGATTCGTAAGCGAGTCCCAGAACGAGGCTAGTAGTTGCCAGCCGATGCCGTAGATATCATACAGTATTCTACCGTGTATGATGGTGTCTACTATGAACTTGAAGCTTCTGGCGATTATGTAGACACCCAAGGCTGTCGAGGTTATATTACCTAGCCATGTCGACCATGACACCAACTTGTTCCAGTATCTGTTAAAGGCACTATGGATAAGATTCTCCGACATTAGCGGTTCGAAGGAAAAGCCTTGCAGATTTGGGTGCTGGCCGGTTATCATCTTGTGTAACACCGAAGACGCGATTCTTTTGTCCTGCTGTTCGTAGACCATGTTCTTCATCTTCTGCAGGTTATCATAGTCGTAAACCCCACTTTCCATCAGGCTCGGTAAGGGTGTGTACGACCAACTCGTAACGATGTCTGATGTCAACTCTTGCGGGGGTGTCGTTTCTCGGAGTTTGTGGTCCGTGGTATACCATCTTCCACCGATTGCGAATTTGGCGGGCAGCAACGGTGTGCAATCGATTTGAGTACCTCTCAGCTGTAGTATTCTGGTAACCGGCGCCATGAACATAGATTGGTTGTTGTATTTCACCGGTATCTCTTGGTAGCAGTCGTGCTTGCTGTCGTAGGTGACGTAGACTGGTTTGCATTCTAGGATGTACAAAACCTCTGCAGCGACTACTGCGGTGTATCCGGGACGTTTGACCAAATTTGAGACGAACTCGCTAGGGTTGAGGCGTGCGAGTGTTAATTTGGTTTCCAATATGGCTTTATCGATCTTGCACATTTCGGTCATCACCGTTGTGTAGACGTCGTTTAGCTGTTGCCCCAGGTAACTTTCCACCAGCGTAATCTTGGAGTTAAAATAGGTGAATAAATCCAAGTTCCTCCCGTTCTCCGCCTTACGCTTGAACGGCGATTGATAACCGTTCAGCTCGAGTATGAAGATGCGTGGGTGGTCTGTGACGTAGCTGTCGAAACCGCAGATTTGTCTTGTGTCGCGTGCTCTTATGGAGAACATGTGTTCGGGTGTAATAAGAGTGTACACCGCGGTCATTGAACCTCTGACGTCGTCGCTGTCAAATGTCTTGTTGACCGTACCTTCGTAGATGATTTCAAAGTCGGTTCCTTCGCACGGCATTTGATGATTTTTCTCCCACGTGAAGTAACCGAATTCTGCATCCAAGCACCATCCAACGCTATATGAGCATACGATCCCATTTCGTAAGGTGTTTTGATCGCTCTCGATGTTCGTTGTTGTGAAGTAGTCGTACATGCTGATCTCGTATTCGTAGAAGACAAGCGCGTTTTCCCAGGCTTGGGATGAAGTCGCGTAGAGCCCTCCAACGCAGGCTGAACCCTTGATGCTGCCGGTGACAAGCGTCATTCCCCTGGTGGTATCATTGCGGCTTAATTCCCTAACCTTATAATGCATGGAGAGTGAAATTTCGCCTAACGTTTGAGCGGTTTTACATTCTTCTGGAGTGAATTCCTTCACAATATACGCGTAACCGTTTTCGTACTCAGAGGTGTGGGACCACGCGCCACAATGTTTTATCGAGCGTTTGATTACTACCTTGCATTGGTGAACATGAACGAATTTCTTAGGGCTTTGTTGCAATACTTGAATTCGCGACTCGTTAATGGTTATGTTCTTTGTCGGGGTTTCGCAAGAGGCTACATTTATGAGAGAGTAACTTGTGATATTGATGTTGTCATGCGCACAGTCATACGCGATCAAACCTTTCATCGCACTACCCATGGCTTGAGCTGAAATGAAGAGCAAAATCATTAGTGCCAAGACATTGTGGTTGAGTAAATGCGCCCTTGAACCCTTCGATTGAGTTCGTGAGTGTATTTCTGCTGGCATATGCCCTCGTTTGGTCGCAGTGGCGATCTTCGAGTCAGCTGTTACAACATCAGTGTACCATGTACACGGATTTATTTTTCTTTTACGGTTCCCCCGTTTTGATGGTTTACCGTTTAAAATTTTATTGGTGGTGTTTTCTTCGTAATGCACACCCATGAACGCTTGTTTTTCTAGCTTGTCTTCGGGGGAGACTTTATTAGTTCCCGTTGTAACTTCCGGATTGTGTTTGTTGTATACATCTAAAACAGCTACACCGGTTACTGGGCGGTTATATGTGCCTTGTGCGGTTTTCACTTGAATGGACCTTATTTGTTTGTCCTGTCCCTTATGCACTTCTACCACTCGCCCCTTCAGCCATGTTCCCCAATTCGTGGCATAGTCAGTTATGACGACGATATCGTCGATTTTAATCGGGTCTGTTGACTTATTCCATTTTGGACGCTGGGCGATTAATGGAAGATATTGTTTCCTCCACTTATTCCAAAAGATTTTTCCATAATGTACCATCAGACGCCAGTGCTTTCGTTCCAACTGGTGTGTTTGGAATTCAAATGGAAGAGAATAATCCCCTGCTCTTCCAATCAACATATGGAACGGTGTCAGCGCTTCATCGTCTTCGTCATTCAAGGGAATATTTGTAAGCGGACGCGAATTTAAAATGAATTCCGCTTGTATTAGTGCTCCTCTCAATACTTCTATTGGAGGTGGACGTTGTGGTCTATAGTGAATCATTTCGTTGAGCCTGCCTTTTCTTTTCTTTAAGATGGCCTTCGCTCTGGCTTCATCTTTGGATTCCGGAAGTCGGGCAACTGGTTTGACCCCAAAGTCTTCACCTGAAAAATTCTGGGTCATCTTACGAAGGTCCTCTTCACCTTCGTTTATTACCATAGAATAGTCTGCCTCTTGATTCTGATTTTTCCCATAAACCAACCATCCTAACCGCGTCTTTACTGCGATTGGGTCACCTTGCTTTCCATATCTATGGTGGAATCCCATCAGCAAGTGATTGTGCCTGATGCCAATAATTATGGTGGGTTGAACCATATCATAGGATTGGATTGGTAAGCCTTTTAGGTAAGGGTGCCTGTCGCTCAGGTCCTCATAATCTAATGATTGAATAGGCAATCTTAGATTTTCAATTGTCCTAACATCTTTTAGGACGAAGCCCTTCCTAGTTGTGCCCTTTATCCTCAATTGTACACTTTGGCTTTTTTCATGGTTGACCTTCTTTCCTTGAGTCCAAAACAACTGTAATGGAATCTCCTGACCTTGGAGTTCGAGATTCCTTGCAACCTTGGCATCTAACAGCGTCAAGGATGACCCAGGGTCCAAGAATGCATGAGTATTTACCCTTTTGTCGTTGTTTATTAACGTGACCGGTAATACTTGATAATGTGTCATTGGAGCCCTGTGATCTTCATGATGATTGTTCACACTTTCCCTTTCTGTCGCGGGTGGAGAGATTTTCTGGTGGAGCATTCTATGGTGCTTACCCTTGCACCCGTCTATGCCACATGGCCGTGTGGACTTGCAATCTTCTATTTTGTGATCATTCGCTTTCAAACAACCATGGCATAAATGCTTGCTTTGAACGATCTTCAATCGTTCTGCTGGAGTTTTTGTGGTGAATGCATAGCACTTGACCGTAATGTGCTGTTTATTACATATCAAGCACCTCTTTGTACCTTTGGATTTCCTTTCGAAATCCTTACCCCCTTTTATTAGTTTCGATAAACCCTTTGATGAGGTTGGTTGCTCATGGAGATGGACCCCCCCTTTTTGAGTATGTGCTGACATTGTTTTCAGCATATTGGCCGTTTCTGCGTAAGGCTTCAGCCAGTCGCATAGATTGTCCACTGTTTGGACTTTCGAAAGTGACTCCGACTGAGTCATATATCTGGCTCTTTTATTTTGTAGGGGTTGTGGTAATTTCGCCACTAGGTCCATTACCAACATATGGTCCCTGAGATAATCTGGTTCGTTCATCAGATTCACTATCTGAATGAAATTTTCCAGAGCGTTCACCATTTCTCCAACTATGCCTTTGGGGTCTCCTCGGATTTTATACAGGTTGTTTCGTAACTCAAGGTATACGAGGTCTGTTCTTCCGAAAGAGTTCTTTAGACGTGTCATTATTTCTGGCACGTTTTCTGCGTCCATCATTAACTGCTGGACACTCTTTAGCGCCTTTCCGTGTAGGGCTTGTCTTAGGCGGGAAAGATTTTCCAGATTAGAAAATTTTCCTTCCTCGTTTGTGGCGTCAAACGTCTGCTTGAAATTTGGCCACTCTACAGGATCGCCTCCGAATTTAGGCAACTGCATCAGTGATTGCCTTTTCAATAGAGTTTCCATGTGCGTGCCCTGTTTATTGTTTTCGACCAGTGTCGTTACAACCTGCAGGAAGGCTTGTAGTTGCTCTTGGGATTGCTTGGTGTGACCCACTATCAGTTCCTTGAAACTTGTCTCGAGTCCCTCTGTATCCTTTGTAACCTTGCCCTTATCTGTTCCTGATATTTCAAACGCCTTGAGACGATTGATCTCGTAAGCAATTTTCTGGCACTTCACACATAGCCAATGCTCGCTTGGCTCAGGTTTGCGTGTCAATTTTACGCAAACCAAATGGAAACTCCTATCACATTCGGAGCAGTCGACCATTGTGTTGTCGGAAGTGTCTTCCTTCTCACACAACCGGCAACTGCCAAGTGGATTCATCACAAACGCGTAAGGCATTTTGAACGATTTGTATTTTCCCGGATTATAATAATGGAAAGGTCTTCACTTACCGCGATCCGATGTCGGGCTTCTAATACTTTTCCTATGTGGTTCCGGTTAACTACGACGATAACCGTTGTCTGCCTTCCTCGTGTGATGTTTCACTGCCCTTTACACTTCAGTCAGAACCAAAATTGTTCACGTTAATGCGCCTTGTTGCTGTGATATTCGATTTGAATCGTTCTGTCGAATAATTCCACGATATTCACCTTTCACTGCTGTTCTTTTAGGCGACAGCACGCCTCGACCGCGATATTCGATCGGGTGAAGTTACAACGCGCGCGAACACTGTAACCTCCTCTCTGGAGCCACCATGTTGTTGCTACGGGAACAACAATGGACGTAAAACGTCCCCGTTGGTGAACCGGCCACGCGAAGGTATGGCCGATTCGGAAAAGAAGTCGCGCACCTTCCTTGGGGCGTTGAATCAACGGATGCAACGTACCTCGCACAGGTCAGACAAGTGGCTTCATTCCCGGATTACCGGGCGATCTTCCAAAAGTGGACCTGATGGGAGGGGCGGTCGCGATTCTTCCAATTCCTCCGACGGAGCAGTTGGTACTACTAGAGCACCGGCCCGAATTCCGTAGGGAGGACGAGGTCGAATCTTCCGCTGACCAACACCTGGACACTGGCTTCTCTCCTAGCTTCCGACGAAGTGGTAG
>NW_023405000.1:0-32397 GCF_013141755.1 Anopheles stephensi | reverse complement strand
GTCCCTGAGATAATCTGGTTCGTTTATCAGATTCACTATCTGAATGAAATTTTCCAGAGCGTTCACCATTTCCCCAACTATGCCTTTGGGGTCTCCTCGGATTTTATACAGGTTGTTTCGTAACTCAAGGTATACGAGGTCTGTTCTTCCGAAAGAGTTCTTTAGACGTGTCATTATTTCTGGCACGTTTTCTGCGTCCATCATTAACTGCTGGACACTCTTTAGCGCCTTTCCGTGTAGGGCTTGTCTTAGGCGGGAAAGATTTTCCAGATTAGAAAATTTTCCTTCCTCGTTTGTGGCGTCAAACGTCTGGTTGAAATTTGGCCACTCTACAGGATCGCCTCCGAATTTAGGCAACTGCATCAGTGATTGCCTTTTCAATAGAGTTTCCATGTGCGTGCCCTGTTTATTGTTTTCGACCAGTGTCGTTACAACCTGCAGGAAGGCTTGTAGTTGCTCTTGGGATTGCTTTGGTGTGACCCACTATCAGTTCCTTGAAACTTGTCTCGAGTCCCTCTGTATCCTTTGTAACCTTGCCCTTATCTGTTCCTGATATTTCAAACGCCTTGAGACGATTGATCTCGTAAGCGATTTTCTGGCACTTCACACATAGCCAATGCTCGCTTGGCTCAGGTTTGCGCGTCAATTTTACGCAAACCAAATGGAAACTCCTATCACATTCGGAGCAGTCGACCATTGTGTTGTCGGAAGTGTCTTCCCTCTCACACAACCGGCAACTGCCAAGTGGATTCATCACAAACGCGTAAGGCATTTTGAACGATTTGTATTTTCCCGGATTATAATAATGGAAAGGCCTTCACTTACCGCGATCCGATGTCGGGCTTCTAATACTTTTCCTATGCGGTTCCGGGATAACTACGATGATAACCTTTGTCTGCCTTCCTCGTGTGATGTTTCACTGCCCTTTACACTTCAGTCGGAACCAAAATTGTTCACGTTAATGCGCCTTGTTGCTGTGATATTCGATTTGAATCGTTCTGTCGAATAATTCCACGATATTCACCTTTCACTGCTGTTCTTTTAGGCGACAGCATGCCTCGACCGCGATATTCGATCGGGTGAAGTTACAACGCGCGCGAACACTGTAACCTCCTCTCTGGAGCCACCATGTTGTTGCTACGGGAACAACAGTGGACGTAAAACGTCCCCGTTGGTGAACCGGCCACGCGAAGGTATGGCCGATTCGAAAAAGAAGTCGCGCGCCTTCCTCCGGGCGTTGAATCAACGGATGCAACGTACCTCGCACAGGTCAGACAAGTGGCTTCATTCCCGGATTACCGGGCGATCTTCCAAAAGTGGACCTGATGGGAGGGGCGGTCGCGATTCTTCCAATTCCTCCGACGGAGCAGTTGGTACTACTAGAGCACCGGCCCGAATTCCGTAGGGAGGACGAGGTCGAATCTTCCGCTGACCAACGCTTGGACACTGGCTTCTCTCCTAGCTTCCGACGAAGTGGTAGACACCGCTGAGGTGTCGGATCCGGTCTTCGGAGGGGAGCAAGGGGAGATTTCCGGAGGGTTCTCACAGTCACGATTCCTAGTAATTTCCGTTGGAGTGGTAGACACCGCTGAGGGGTCGAATCCATTCTCCGGAGGGAAGGATTATTTCGGATCTCGTGCCTGGAAAGAACCCTGAAACTCTTACGACGCGTTCGGTTCGCCGGTTAAGAATTGTGTCCTCTTTATTGAATAAGTTGATTTCTTATATACTAATTTTGGGGTACCTTAGAATGAGACGAAAGATCATTCATTCTCGTTTAACTATTTCCTTGTGTTTACTATTCCAGCTTGTGTTTACGTATCCTTTATGCTAACGCCGCATTATGCTAAAGTTTAACTCACTATCGTGGTCGCAAACCACCAGTTCAAACCCATGCTATAATGTTTGTTCATTGATCAGGAACACTTGCGTTTCACATAAGGTAAACATTCATCGCGCTGGACGCACTTGCCGTTTGTCACATGCTGTATGTAAACGTTAATCGCGCTGAATGCGCATGTTGAGGCGCGCATTGTTCTATAAACATTTTCGATGCTCTAGCACCGAGCTAAAGGCGTTGTGTACGCCACACTGTATCATAAACATTGGTCACGCGCTGCTAATGCCTTATCCGCGCTGATTTGCTGCCTAAGCTGAAATCTTCTCGGTGCGTGGGACATTCTATCGAAAGAATTGTTTCTTTCATGCAACATGTTTAATCAAGATTTGGTTTGATTATGCCCAAGGTTACCTTCCTCTGTCCCTAGCGCTGTCGCGTTCGCAACAGCACTCATGATTTATTGGTAAAACCCAGTTTTGTAGAAATATAAGTAAAAATGCAAACATAGGTTTTGCTCCTCTTTTGCGCAGAATGCTTGCTGTTGCTACGGGAACAACAGTGGACTTAAAACGTCCCCGTTGGTGAACTGGCCACGCGAAGGTATGGCCGATACGGAAAAGGAGTCGCGCACCTTCCTTCGGGCGTTGAATCGACGGATGCAACGTACCTCGCACAGGTCAGACAAGTGGCTTCATTCCCGGATTACCGGGCGATCTTCCAAAAGTGGACCTGATGGGAGGGGCGGTCGCGATTCTTCCAATTCCTCCGACGGAGCAGTAAGTAATACTAGAGCACCGGCCCGAATTCTGTAGGGACGACGAGGTCGAATCTTCCGCTGACCAACGCCTGGACACTGGCTTCTCTCCTAGCTTCCGACGAAGTGGTAGACACCGCTGAGGTGTCGAGGGTTCTCACAATCACAATTCCTAACAATTTCCGTCGGAGTGGTAGACACCGCTGAGGGGTCGAATCCGTTCTCCGGAGGGAAGGATTATTTCGGATCTCGTGCCTGAAAAGAACCCTGAAACTCTTACGAAGTGTTTACATAATGTAAACGTTCATCGCGCTGGACGCACTTGCCGTTTTTCACATGCTGTAATGTAATTACTAAATTGGCATCCTTTATCGTAGCTCGTGCCATTTCAACGAGCGTTCTATTCTTACGTTCACTAACACCGTTTTGCTCCGGGGTGTACGCAACTGTGAACTCAATCTATATGCCCTGCTTTTTACAGAAGCTTAGGAACTGTTCATTTTTGTATTCCGTTCCGTTATCACACCGCAAACGAGCTATATTTGATTGAAATTTCGCTGACACCATGGTCACATACTCACGAAATTTACTTAATGCCTCATTCTTTTTTTTCGGGCGAATACACTATGTTACCAACGCGACGAATTGAGCTAGATTTAACGGCATGCGAGGATTAGATGGAAAATTAATAAACGTCTTTGTTTAGGATAAACTATCACCGGCAAATATTATTTAAGAAAAAACCCTAAACTAACAGAGCGACAAGATTATGATGCGTTATTGGAAATATCTCGAAAAAGGGACAAATCTCGACATATGGTAATCGTAAACTCAGGCCATGTAATTAAATACGAAAGTGAAGAACATAGGCCGAAAAAGGTTAACGCTAGAACCCAACGCATACGTTATCGTTGCGCGATTAGTTTCACGAAAAAAGGACCTGCGCGAAGATCAAGGCACGGTCGTAGGGCAGTGAAGGAAAGACCAACTTGACGAATAGAGTAAACAATAGGCAATAGGAAAATAAACATACGCATTTGAACCACAGATGCGCATTACCCATGGTCATAAAACGATAGGGTAACAATCGCCAGACATTGTCGCCATCCTACACTAGCCGACGTCAGGCAGGGATCAAACGCATCGGCATACCGAGTTAGGATAAAGGAGATCGATGTAATGCTATTTCATGTTCTTTTTCCCACAGAATTTTAGTATATAAGACAGGATTTTTTAAGAATAAAATGGACTTGTAATCCAAACCTCAACGAAGAAACTTGTGTTTCATTGTTTGGGTATCCATACAGAATCGGGAAAGTTTCACCTTTGCCTTCCCTCCGGAAATTGGTTACGCACTTTGGTGTCTCCCCACTCCGTCGGAAGAATTAGGCGAAATCAAGCCAAGCAAGAACCACGGTTAGATACTTCTCCTGGTTATCCAGGAAAAAAGGCTAATCGTCTGATCGAGCTACGGCATTCCCGTTGTCCACGCCGAGTTAGTGAAGTGCGAGTCCGCCGCTAAAAACTTCTCTTGGTTATCCAGGAAAAAAGGTTAGCCGCCTGATTCAAGCAACTCTGACAAAGCCAGGAATCTGCGCGGAGATCTCCGAATCGACCATTCCTTCGCGTGGTCGGTTCAACAACGGTTCGTTATCGAACTTACAATGTATGTAGCGGTTTATTACATCTTCAATACGTTCCATCAGCAAATAATATTGCAGACGGGTTAACGAAGGATGTGAACGGAATTAAAATGAAGTTTTGTGTAGAAGGATTCGGGATGTACGCTTCCTAGTGGATAAGGGACAGAAATGGTATGATCCGAGTTGGGGTGTTGGATTTCAGACGAATCCATACCATCTCTTTTAGGGTTTTCTGGCAGCACTGCCATTACGTTGCGTTTGACGTTTGGAATGTCATCTTGCGCAAGGTATGTAGATATAGAAGGTAGAGTTGTTTAGAGCAAATTGACATTTCTCGACCTGACATAACAGTTCCGTGGTGATCAAGGGGAAGGGTATTGAGAAGAGTGACGGCAGCGTCGGAGGAGGCGCCGGTGATGGTATCGCTTGCGATTTTTTGACGAAAAATGCAACCAAATATCGTCAATCGTCTGTGGGACAACACTTAATATGCGAAGATGACCCATAAATTAGCGAAATTGCTCAAAGGACTGAGAATCGAGGCTGTTTGTTCATGTTGGTAGCCCCATACCATATGTTTTTGTAAACAAACTCTGACATAACTCGACTAAAATGTCGCCCTGTCAAATCGATAAAAATCCACCTTCTAAATACATACACCTTGATCTTGCGGTATATGTTAGTTCAGTCGCGCCAAAACTCTCCATAGAAAAAGGTCCAATAAAAGGCAGTTCCGATTGTACGCATAAACCAGCAGAGTGTTTTTCGTCAGAGCTTTTTCCGAAATAACAACAATCTCTATTCTAGTGTTTATATTAGTTAAAAGGGTTCGTGAAACTTTACGGTAATTCAACAGCTCATTGATAGTGTATTTACCTTTGCAATCTTGTTTTTCTGCTTGAAGTTTAAGTTGCGTTAAATTACATGTCCTAAGTTTAGTGGAGCTTTGTTGCAATTTCTTGTCAATACAATGCAACCTTTCAATATTATCCAATATTTTCGTCATTTATATGTTTGCCTGTATATATTTTATGAAATTAGAAAAATAAGCTATACATAGTATGGATCATAAAATTATTTCGCGCAATTATAATGTCGATGCTTGGACCAGTTTATGAATTCGTGTATTTAATCCTTATTTCTTTCTTTCTTATCTTTTTTTCTTTCGTAATAACCATTGTTTGTTTCTTCCCAATGAATTAGTCTTAAGATGTATATTTTTGATACATTATATATTTCGTTTTCTCTCCCATTAAAATAGACTTTACGTTTTTGAAAATAGACGTTTTGTATTAAATAGACATTTCGACTCTCTTGGGTCGAATAATTTTCTTTTTATAAATATTCTAAAAATTGTATGCATTACTTATATTCGTTTTCAAATTTTTGATGCGTCATATGCTTTTCTGTCGGTATTCGTTTACGTAGTCATCTTGCTGGTACTCGTGTTCGTTATCATCTTGGTGGGACTCCTGTCCGTACGCATCTACGTTGGAGACTCCTGTATCTTTGGATCCCGCCGGTCCACTTTCGTGCACCGTGGTCTCGCCTTCATCTTGCACAATTCACGATTCACAATTGGGAAATTGGCTAATGATTTTCACCTCACATGCGTTTTTTTTAATTTGTTTATTTTTAAAGGAATTTTTAACTTATTCACATTTCGATTGTTCAGGTTATTCGCTCATCACGATGGTCAAAATTTTTCGTCACTTTGAAATCTTATATCGTCTTTGTACACAATTCAAAAGGCATTTACACTACGGTCGCCATGTGATACGCGGGATCGGTCGGTCTTTTACGACGGGGCTTTGCGCATATGCGATTTGAGTCGCGCCGTACTTACGTGGTTCATTTGGGTTTCGACCAGAGTGACGAACAGAAACTTGCTGAGCGAACCAATTCTTCCCTTTATCGATTGTCCAGGCAATCTTGAAGATTCTAGATGAGAATCTTCCTTACTGGATTGTTGAAGACATCGAGGCCTTACATTTGGCAGGGGGACACTCGAAGCTCATCGGCGTAGAGTCGGCCAGGCGACTCTAGATATTCAGAAGGAACATCCCTTACTGGCTCGTTGGAGCCTTTGAGGCCTTACCTTGGGTAGGGGGACTCTCAAAGCTCTTGAAAGGAATTGGATGTCAGATTTGAGTTGCGTCAAGTCTCAGCCCAGAACCAACTCTCTCGTTGGCTGGGGAAGACAGTTTTATTTATACCAAAAATTTCTTAGTTTATGGTATGTTCATTCGCCTTAAGTTAGGTTAAAACTTTTTATGTTATTGAGCAATTTCTTGGTTGACGGCAAGAGCATAGCGCTTCGATGTAAACAAAAGAATCAATTTACTTATGGAATTTTCCTTAGGGTGGTTTGGTTGAGTCGTTTCCGTTTCTTTATTCGTTAACCTGCTGATATGAAATAATCATTCAATAATTTGCTTGTTTCGGGGCGATCGAACGCTGCGCTTGCATAAAATGTGTCGCTATGGATGAGTTGGTCGCGGTGCGATCAATTGCTGCGCTTGCATAAAATGTGTCGCTATGGATCAGTTGGTCGCGGTGCGATCGATTGCTGCGTTTCGTACTGCCTTGCGCAACTCGCTAGCCGAGCGCGCTAGTCGGTTTTTAATGTTCTTATTGAAATGGATACTTGGTCAAATTAGCTGAATATGCTGTTCTTGGTGGGGTATAGGGTGCTTGAGTTTAAATAATTGTTGCGTAAGGTTCTCGTGTGATTGATCGTTCCTACGTACGTGTTTTTAAAATGTATGTAGGATGAGTGTCACTAGAGTGACCCGAATACAAAAAAAAGAGAGCGATCGGTCACTCGGGAATGTGTGTCGTCACGTGGATATAAAAACGAGCGTCAAAGCCTAATTAATCAGTCTCCCGCTAATCGCCAACCAATAAACTGTCTCGACCCACCAAAAAATTGAACAGAGTATTCTCTTTCTCTTTCTACATGGAGGCTCGTCCGGGAAGAGGCAGTGAACGATAACGAAGAAAACTATGACGACGCGAGTGTTTACGACGATGTGAACGTTAAAGAAGAAGACGCAAGTGTATACGACAGTGTGTGAACGTTAAAGAAGACGACGAAGACGACGAATACGACGAAGTGTGTGCACCTAACGAAGACGACGAAGTATGTGCACTTAAAGAAGACGACGAAGACGACGAAGTGTGTGCATCTAAAGAAGACGACAAAGGCGACGAAGTGTGTGCATCTAAAGAAGACGACGAAGTGTGTGCGCTCTTAAAGAAGATTAAAGCGACGTGCAGAACATATCACTGTAGTGTACCAGATCGAAAAGAAGTGACAACGTGTGTGTGTGACCTGTGAGGAAGCAAAGTGAAGTGTGCACGAGGACGTGAAGATGAGTAACGAAGAGTTGATCGCGACGCTGGTAGACGAGTGCACGCGTGTGGGGCTGACGAAGAAGTGTGAGACGCGAGGACTAGCGATGTCAGGAACCAAGGAGGAACTTGCAGCAAGGATCGTCGAGTACGATCGACAAAACCAAGCGGATGGCGTTTTGGAGGCATCCGTATACGGCGATGTGGAAAATTTTACGGACGCAACGCCAGCAACAGTGATCATCGGTTTCAACGACGTGAAGGATGCGCTAAACCCTTTTACGGGTAAAGGGGAGAGTGTTGTGGCGTGGATTTTGGACTTTGAAGACCAATGCAAGGTGTTTTGCTGGTCGGAGCTGCATAAGTTTGTATATGCGAAACGTTTGCTGGAAGGCCCGGCAAAAGCCTTTGTGCGGAGCTTGCCAAATGTCGCGTCATGGAAGCAGCTAAAGTCAGCGCTCATCGAAGAGTTCGAAGAAACAACATCGAGTGCTAGTATCCACGAACTCTTAAGGCAAAGAAAAAAGAAGAACGACGAAAGTTTCCTGGAATATGTGTATGCGATGGTCGAAATCGGTAAGCGAGGAAAAGTAGATGAAGTGTCACTGTGTGAGTATGTAGTTCGCGGAATAGAGGACTACCCACGAAATAAAGCTTGCCTTCTGCAGTGCAATTCTCTAAGAGAATTGAAAGTGCAACTCAAAGTGTACGAGAAGTTACGGCAGCAAATGAATCTTCATAAAATCAAGAACAATGGCCAGATTCCCCGAGTGCAGAAAGAAGGCAGTGCGGTCAGACGAGTTGCGGACAAATACGACGGTTGTTTTAATTGTGGTGACAAATTCCATCGATCACCAATGTGCCCAAATAAACCGAAAGGCACCAAATGTTTTCGGTGCAATAGTTTCGGGCACATCGCGAAACAGTGCACGAATACCAGGAAGAACGAAGAACCAAGGAATGTTTGTGTAGTTACCACCGTGCCAAATGTTCCGGTTACTATCGGGTCAGTTGTTTACAATGCGGCAGTGGATACGTGCAGCGAAGCAACACTACTAAGAGAAGACGCGCTCCGGTCAATTCCCCGAAAAGAACAGCAATTGAAGAAGTCATCGTTACGCCTCTACGGTCTCGGCGGCAATGGCATGACACCATTGGGAGAGGTATGTGTTCCAGCGATCGTGGATGGTGAAACGTATAATATAAACTTTGCGATAGTTCCAGTATTCGCATTAAATACACCAATGCTGCTCGGGATGGATTTCTTGTGTACGAAGAAATTCTCCATCACCAATGAAGGTGTTAAAATCAACAAGCTGGACACAAGGTACGAAAACAACGAGGAAAGAGGTGACGATGAAAACGGAACGACGACGACAAAGCCTGATTACGACGAATCAGCGAAGTGGATTCAGATGAAATTCAGATAAAAACCAACGAGTTGGAAGTGCCCACAACGTACCGTGAGGAGGTGAGTGATATGATAGCTAACTACCACCCGATCAAGATCGCCACGGGAAATAATGAACTGATTATACGCGTGAGTGACGAAGAACCAGTGCGCGCGTGTCCGAGACGCTTAGCACCGATGGAACGGGAAATCGTTAAGAAGCAAATCGATGAGTGGTTACGCGACGGAATCATACGAGTGTCTAATAGCCCATACGCAAGTGCGGTAGTGGTTGTGCCGAAGAAGGATGGTACGCGAAGAGTTTGCGTCGACTACCGAGATCTCAACAAGAAAATAGTGCGCGATTCGTACCCAATGCCTATAGTCGAAGATCAGATAGACAAGTTAGTTGATGCGCGGGTTTATTCTACGTTGGACCTCAAGAATTCATATTTTCACGTACCCATCGCTCATCGCCCATCGGAGAAAAGTCGGCATTTAACATCATTTGTGACTCAAGAAGGGCAATACGAATTTTGTCGTGCGCCATTCGGGCTGTGCATAAGTGGAAGTGCGTCCGGACGGTTCATCAATTGTATGTTACAAGTGTTGGTTAATGACGGTACAATATTAACATTCGTGGACGATATCATCATACCTTCGAAAGACGAAAAAGAAGGGATGAAATCCCTAAGGCGTTTATTAGACGTTGCAGAAAAGGTTGGACTTGAGTTCAATTGGAAAAAGTGTGCTTTTCTGCAAAGACGGATGGAGTATCTGGGATACACCATATACGAAGGCAAGATCGAACCATCCGAGTGCAAAGTGGAAAAAGTGAAAGGCTTTCCAATGCCCAAAACATCAAAGCAGATGCAACGATTTTATGGACTGACCAGCTACTTCCGAAAATTCGTCCATCGATTTGCGGAAAGAGCACGTCCATTATAACAGTTGCTAAAGAAGGATGCAGTTTTTCATGCTAACGACGAAGTACAACGCGCATTCGAAGATCTGAAGACGGCCTTATGCGAACATCCGGTACTGCGTATCTTCAAACCAGGCCTGGAAACAGAAGTGCATACCGATGCTAGCAAGGAAGCTCTGGCTGGCATACTCATGCAACGCGCAGAAGACGACAACAAGTTTCATCCGACGTATTTCTTCAGCCGTCTGACCAACAACGCCGAGAAGAATTACCACTCGTTCGAGCTGGAGGCGCTTGCAGTTGTGGAGACCCTGAAAAAGTTCCGGTGTTACCTGCTGGGACAGCGATTCAAAATCATCACAGATTGCATCGCTTTTAAGCAATCGGTGGCGAAGAAGAATCCTGATGCGAGAACCAGTCGATGGATAGTGGCGTTAGCCGAGTTTGAGTACGAGATCGAGCATCGTGCAGCGGACAGAATGAAGCACGTGGATGCGTTGTCGCGCGTGAACGTGATGGCGATTTCATCGATAATCAGCAAAAAGGTGGCAGCAGCACAACGCGAAGATGACGAGATGCAGAAAATTTTGAAAGAGCTGGACAAAATCGTAAGTTGGATGATTATTGTGTAAAAAACGGGATAGTATATAAAGGTGATGGGAATTTAAGGCGGTTACTTGTACCAGAAGTAATGCAGGTAGAGATAATTAAAGAAGCGCATGAGCAGGGACACTTTGGGGTCAAGAAGATGAAAGAAAGAATTGATGCTGAGTATTTTATACCTGGATTAGAAGCAAAGATCGAAAAGTGTATCGCCTCGTGCTTGAGGTGTATATTGGGAGAAAAGAAACGTGGAAAAAGAGAGGGTAGCTTGTATCCGATTCCGAAGGGGGATGTGCCCTTGGATACTTTTCACATTGACCATCTTGGCCCAATGCCGTCTACAAGAAAGTCTTATAATTACATATTTACAGTGGTAGACGCATTTTCGAAATTCTTGTGGCTGTTTCCAGTAAAATCTACTAACGCAGAAGAAGCAGTGAAAAAATTGAATGTCATAGCACAGACGTTTGGATATCCTAAGAGAATAATTAGTGATCAGGAAACTGCGTTCACCTCAAGCTTATTTGAACAATTTTGTAAGAATAATACGATTGAATTACACAGAATAGTGACGGGAGTTCCACGAGGAAACGGGCAGGTAGAAATCATGCATAAGACCATTATTCCCACGTTGACCAAACTATCATTAGACAAGCCTGACGAATGGTTTAAACACGTTGATAAAGTGCAGACACTTATGAACAGTAGTTGGCATAGAGCTATACGGATGACACCATTTGAGGTACTTATAGGCGTAAAGATGAAAAAGAAGAATGAATTGAAATTAGTCAAGATGCTAGAAGAAGAGATGCAAGGTAATTTCATGGAAGAACGTGACGGTTTACGTAAAATTGCACGAGAAAATATTGCGAAGATACAAGAGCAGAATAGGAAGTATTATAATCTGCGCCCAACTGACATTTTATAGCAGGCTTATAGCGGTTTTCGAGTTCTTTTACCTAAATCTCGATACTAAATCTTGCCTTAGAGAGCAGCAGATTTAGCTAATTATAACAATTCGAACGCGTGGTTTCACGTAGTTTTTTCACCCATTTCCTTCGGATCCAAGCTGTCATAGGCCAGAGGCGCTATGGCAGCGCAAATCAAAACAAAACAAACAATAACACTCGGATTAGATTGTGATATGAATGATGATTTTTTATTTATTCAACAAACCCGTCATGTTTCTTTCTCTCCGTTGCACTCCTCGTGTTCGCCAGTGTTCCTTTAGGGGGAAAAAACAAGACTGTGAGTTGAGAAATGATGCTCTTCGCCGTACATGAGATGCTGAACCATACCTCATCTCTCGCAGAAAACATGTTACGGGAAGCGGCAAACACGAATCGATCATCACCGAGTGCAACTCCAGGCTACCGCAGCTCACCTACACGCAAATACACGATTAATCCTAACACCATCTGCATTCAAACACCGGGTCATGCGCTTCGGATTATCCGTGCGCGTGCGACATCCTCCCCCCATCACATTCAGAACACGACTGTCGCTCAGCGTGCTCAGGGCAGAGCGAATAAGGAAAGAGAGAAGCAGAAATTTGCAGGGGTGTCCAGACGGTTTTAAAATGCGCGCTGCATTCCAGTACCAAAACGGCGCGCGAGAAACAGTTCGAGCGCCCCTGCACACGTGTGTTCGCTCTCTCCCACTCAGGGGCTCTCAAGCGGAGGATCATGGTTCGAGCAGTGCACGGCACATTGCGGAAAGCGAGAAAATGTTTGAGCGCCACTGCACGTGAGAGCGAATGGGTGTGTGCTGTGCTGCTCGTTCCTACGGCGAACTGGTATGGTGCTGAGCTGCTCTAAGAGCGTAACGAGCATTCGCGCATGAAGCGAGCAGTTATGGCGAGGATCGGGCAATTTTTTTTTTAAATTTAGCCTTTTTTGTATAACAGATGTCAGTTGGGATGTTTTTATATGTTGATTTAGACATTTTGTACTTTGGCGTCAATTCACTCTAGCGTCGAGCTTGGCTCAAGTGTTTGGGTAAAAAAGCAGAAAAGTATTGAACGTAAAAAGGTAAGAAAGTAAAAAGTTCGCAATGTCTACGCCTCCGGTAAAGAGAAGCCGAAAAGTGATGAACCGGGCGAATAAGATGCTAGCGGTCTTACATTCGGAGGTCCGCCAGCAAAACCGGGATGAGGAAGTGCCGGGACCGAGCCGGATTGTGCCTCGACTCATTGGTAAGTTTTTCAATAATTGCTTACTAATACTAAATATAGGTTTGTGAAGTTGTGAACAAAAATCGTGATAAGGAAAAAAAAAGTGATATACTGTGCGCGTAATGTTTTTCTTTTGTTTACGTTTGTGTGTGCCGTAAAATGTTCCGGTGCAGAATCGTACAAAGACCGGATCGGCGTTGTGTTCCCCTCGTGTTGGGCCAAACGATAGTACTTTCTGTGAATAAATTTGTGGGATTAATCATAAGTGAAAAATAAGTGACACTCCGCTCCGTGAATGTTTGGCGGTCCTGTGGCCGATGCGGTAGCAGGCCGGGTCTTCCTACGGTAGCACCGTGTATTGAATCCGGACCGTCTGCGTGCCGTACCGTTCACTGGGATTTGTATTCAGCAACGTATAGAATTAAGCCACAAACAGCCATAAATGGTTGGCCAGTGAAGGTTATAGGGCAAAGTAATAGTGAAGAAATAGAGAGTCACAGCAAAACAAACATCTAGTTTGTTGATTGATTGCAGTGCAAGCTTGGTGCCACCGGTAACTATTTAATCCCAGCAGATTTACAGCCCTTCAAATCGTTATGGCCTTTATTGTACAGGAAAAAGTGATAACATTAGGAACAACGTTACAACAATCGTGGGAGGTACAAAGGATTCAAGTGACCGGAAATTAGTTGCTCTTAGTGTTGTTATGTATTAATATATAGTTATGCACGGACCTACATCCGAACCTCCCGAACCAGCCAAAAGCACATAGCCTCCAGGACTACGCGACAGCAGAACAGCCGAATCAGAACAGCGGGTTATTCACATCCACCCTCTTCGGAACGAACCAGGACAACCCCAAATCACACCCAACCGAATCGATCGACTTCGATCACCAGGAGAGCTACTAAATCAGCAATTTAAACTTGTAGGCACAGCCAACCAGCAAGGCAGTAGAGTAGGTTAGTTTTGGAATTAATAAACGTGCCAGTGAGTACATAACAGTCGAAATTGTGAATTTTTTTTTTAAATAATAGTTGCTTTCCAAACAGATTATTATATGGTGCATTGTATAGCCAGTAATAGATTTTTTTTCGTTTTTGCAGATTCAACTATCCAGGGTGAAAATCAACCCCAGGAGATGGAAGATTCTTTCCAGCTGGCTAATCGCACCGACGCAGCATTCGGCGAAAATAGTTTTAATATTTTTGGTGGTGGTTCAGAAGGGGATTTAGTTGTAGAAGAAATAGATGACAGTAGTACGGTAGAGCAAGGTGGTGGGATAATAGATTTAGAAGGTAGTGTAGAAGTTGATAACGACGATGTTCACGAAAGTGATAATAGCGTTGACAGTGAAGTTGACGAACGGGTTGACGAATCCACGGCTGCCCATATCTGCAAAAACCATTCAAATATTGGTGATTGCTTAAGAGATTGGGCAATCGTGCATAATCAACCACGTTCATCAGTAAATGAAATTTTAGATATTTTCAGAAAATGGACCGCTCTACCGCTTCCCAAGGACTCGCGTACGTTGTTGAAAACATCAACAACCATCGGCCAGGAGATACGAACCGTACCAGGAGGAGAGTTTTGGTACAAAGGAATTGAAAATAAGCTCAACAGTTACTTTCAGTAAGTATGTGTAAGACGATGAAAAATAATATATCTTTAATTATATATTTATCTTATTATATTTTAGGTCAAAAGCTCCGTCAACACATATTATTTCCATTCAGCTTTCCATAGATGGGCTTCCTCTTCATAGAGGGGGACCAATGCAAGTTTGGCCCATCTTAATGAAAGTTGAACAGATGCCCAATGCTCCGATTATGATGATCGGAATGTTCTGTGGGCCGGCGAAACCTGAAAGTTTGGAAGTTTTCCTAAGGCCGTTGGTAGAAGAGGGCAAACAAATCCATGAAAGAGGATTGCATATTGGTGAGGAAGTACGGCAATTAAAAATTCGCGCTATAATTGCAGATTCACCTGCGCGGGCTTTCATAAAAGGTATGTAATATAATGTAGAACAATTGGAAATGTATAGAAATCAATCTAATGATGCATTTTTTGCAGCAACAACCTACTTTAACGGATACCATGGCTGTATGAGATGTACCTGTTTGGGAGTATATGTGGCAAACAAAATAATTTTCGACACAGTTGGTGCTCCCCTAAGAACTGATACAGGATTTCGAGCGAGGGAATGTCCTGGCCATCATCAAGCATGGCGGACTCCGTTAGAAGAATTACCGGATTTCGACTTGGTTGAAAACGTACCTACGAGTGATCGCCTTCATACATGTGATCTAGGGGTTACTCGCCAACATTTGTTGAATTTAGTTGAAAATAAGTTTCGTATAATTAGATTATCTTTTGCAGCAAAACAGTGGATAACAAAATTCCTAACCAAAGTGCAGCTTCCCTCTGAGATTCATCGTAAACTCAGAGGGTTGAATGCAATTCGTTTTTGGAAGGGTACAGAATTTCGCACGTACTTGCACTACGTCAGTCCAGTGCTGATGGAGGAAATTTTAAGCGGGGAAGCATATTGTCATTTTTTGCTGTACTTTTGTGCCCTGACAATATTTTCTTCTTCATTTCATCGACGTCATTGGGAAATTGCAGCTGGTTTTTTAAATTCTTTTGTTAAAAAATTTGGGGAGATTTATGGTCGGGAGCATCTTTCCAGTAACGTCCATAATCTACAACACATTGCACAGGATGTTTATCAGTACGGGCCTCTAGATGAATTTTCAACGTACTGCTTTGAAATCACCTGCAACTCATTAAACGCTCAGTTCGATCAGGCTTTCGGTGCGGTGTTCAAGTGGCGGCACGCGCAGAAGAACGATCTGCTATTGAAGTCGCAAGTACAAGCTCAAATCGTCGCTACCCTCGCTTTACTACAAACGGCAAAGGAATTTTTTTATCCTTTGATTTTGTTTTGCGCCCATTACCCAGAGACGAATGGTTTCTTACAAAGGGTAATGGGATAGTAAAATTTTTAAATGTTACACAAAATGATGATACCTTTTCTATTACAGGGACACAATATGAATATAACTTTAATTTATTTTCGTTTCTTTTCAACGAGGATGATCCTGAATCAGAATTTTCATCATCGGACATTCTCATTTACGAAACACCCGAAGATGTTCCGACACAAACCGTAGAAGTGGATTTGGACTGTATTCGATGCAAACTTGTGGCCATTAAACCAGCATCTAGACCCGGAATAACGGTATTTCTACCTTTTTTGCACACCCTTCGATCCGATTGAGTGAGTTTATCTCTCTGAGCATGTTATAAACTGTTGCTCATGTTTAATGTTAATATTTTCTTTACAGATAGAAAGATAAACGGTTTTCAAACAAAGCTCATGAAAGATTACAGTTTTATGAGCTTCCGATCGTAACAACATTATCCCCACTCAAAGTAATAAGTATTCGAATAATATTTCTATTATTAGAAATATGTTTTAATTGGTTTCTTGGAGTTGTATTAATACATACATATATATAGCACATGTAACTAATACATGTGTATAGTAATTCAATTAACAGTTGTGATCACTCTAATTATGTTAATTTTGATTTCCTACGTATGAAACCAAGTTTATGTTAACACACTTCACACTTCATGTTAACACACTCTAACATCATCTTCACGTGCGTATGTTTGATTCTATTTTGCTAGAGCAGTAACAACTATTGTTATCTATTTACAAAGCAAGCGTGCAACCGAATTTGTTTGACTATTTTTGTTTTGCTTTAATTACTTTTGCTTTCTTTTCCGTTTATTGTCAACACAGATGCGGATCGTGGCCATCTTTAATGCTCTTGAAGAAAATTGAACTTCAACCGTACACTACCATACCATTCGATGGAAACACGTAAAATTTGCTCCTCTCATTTGGCCGTACAAATTGATAAGTATTTAAACAATTAAACAAACACCACATGCAATTCTCAAACCACACACGTATTGTACTTTTAGGTAAACCACATCGAGCTTGCATTCACATCCTTAGGGAACACGCGCATGATACAAGGTAAGCACATTTGCAATGTATACTTCGAGCTTCTTATATGTTGTACCATCATAGTCAACATGACCTGGTAACAGCAAAATTCAAACGATACCTTCCGCAACACGGTACCGTATATTTCGCAAATCGCGACGCAATGAGTAGTTAGTTGGATGATGGTTTATGAAAGAAATCCACCCGTACACCCAACAACAATTACAACTTTAACGCGTTTTTTGCCACAGGTTTAAATACCAACAATCAGTTGTAAAATTGTTCCAGATTTGGAAAACCAAACCCCAACTGAAAATGAAGAAGGAGGAAATAGGGCACTGATTGTACTCTCATATAACCATATGCATGTTTTTCATTGAGTGTGAAAGAATGCAAAATATTATCTGTTACGTAACATGTAATTACTTCTGAAATTGCTACAAAAATGAATATTACAAGTTTGTTTTAAATACATTGATTTGTATTATTTTTCTTTCCGTACCTAATATTAGAAACAGGTGAAAGAAAAAGTGCACCGAGTGCAACCGATTTAATACAACCAAATGCTAGTTTAACAACTAAGATAAAACATTAATACAATTTTAATTCAAAAAGAGATAGATACAGCATTGTTCTGTCAGTATTTCTTGCTGTCCATTCCGGTTGTGGTTGCAATCGGCATACAACTGGAGCTATAATCAATTATTTTTTAATTATGATTTTTTGCTTCAAATATAGCACGTTTGCCGAGACCTGGAGACTGGATGATAGGCGCCGGCACTTGCCTATCATAATTTGGATGATAGTGCAAGATGCCACTTAATGTGTGCTTTGCCGTGTCGAGCAAGGGCTCTCACCTATAATGCAAATGATAGTGTGAGACGCCGATCGATTAGTGCACTCGGTCTCCAGGTCTTTTTCTCCATATTTGATTTCATAATCGAATTGGTATTGCTAGCGCCGACCTTTCACATGACACGACCGTTACCAAATTCAAATCTAATCCGTACCATTTGCCCATACGTTATATCGATTATCCTGGGCGTGTACATAAAGTTCGGGTACGCCAAAACATATGGAACGCATACCTTCATTTTCGCAGAACTGAATGGTGCGATACCGGCTCTTGCCTATCATCCTGATATTAGTGCAAGATGCCAATCAGTTCTTGCGCATAGGCTCTCACCTATCATGTAAATGATACTGTGAGACGCTGATTGTTGCATGGTTTCAACTGTGCTCTAACTATATTTGGCTTGCCGGAACTCTATCTACCTCCAACAAGATAGTCATTTCAACGAATGGGGAGTATCAAATATAGAATTTGTTACCGTTCCTGTCATATTAAAGACCAGCGCTACCGTAACAACCTATATTACCAGAAATACTGACAGAACAATGCTGTATCTATCTCTTTTTGAATTAAAATTGTATTAATGTTTTATCTTAGTTGTTAAACTAGCATTTGGTTGTATTAAATCGGTTGCACTCGGTGCACTTTTTCTTTCACCTGTTTCTAATATTAGGTACGGAAAGAAAAATAATACAAATCAATGTATTTAAAACAAACTTGTAATATTCATTTTTGTAGCAATTTCAGAAGTAATTACATGTTACGTAACAGATAATATTTTGCATTCTTTCACACTCAATGAAAAACATGCATATGGTTATATGAGAGTACAATCAGTGCCCTATTTCCTCCTTCTTCATTTTCAGTTGGGGTTTGGTTTTCCAAATCTGGAACAATTTTACAACTGATTGTTGGTATTTAAACCTGTGGCAAAAAACGCGTTAAAGTTGTAATTGTTGTTGGGTGTACGGGTGGATTTCTTTCATAAACCATCATCCAACTAACTACTCATTGCGTCGCGATTTGCGAAATATACGGTACCGTGTTGCGGAAGGTATCGTTTGATGTTTGCGGATTCTGGGTTATATTAGCTATTTCTTAGTGAGTCATCGTTCATTTACTAATTCTGACTTCTGTGGTAAATCTACACTTGAATAATAGTACCATGTCACAGCCCACTAAATGGTTTTTCTCTTCTTTCTCCTTCTCTTACATGCTCTTAAATATCATTTAATGGACACACTGCGATGACGGAGCGTTGCCAGCATGAATCTAATCGAGGAGAGGAAAAGTGGGGAAGTATGCCGCGGAGAAAAAGTGTCTCAATGCGTTTATGCTAACATTTAATTTTACATTCTTTCAGTGTGCATCGGATCGGCCAGAAAACATAACGAGAGGCTTGGCTCCTTCCTTCCTTCATTCTCCAAATTGCTAGCGGAGTAACATCATACATTGGAGCATGTCAGCATATTGCAGTATGCCTGCCAAGCATCCCGGAGTTTCCATGCGTAGCCGGACCGATTAAGCTAGGGTAATTAAAATATATTTCATAGTAGTTTGCGTCAACGGTTAGGTGAAAGCATTAACCAAGCAAATAAGAAGGAACTGAGGGAATTAAAACAAGACACGTTAGGCAGTGATAGACAATGACAGGAATGGAAAGTGGTTAGGGACAAATGAAGATAAACTTTACGAAATTGAAAAGTAATAGCGAGCATATATAAACCCTGATATAATCGCGTGGGATTAGAATAAGATGTATGTGCATAAAGTAGGATTTCATATGAACTTCTCTTCGTTATCACAAGCATCAGACAGTCGATGTTGTCGAAGAGAATTTAGGTAGCTTGCGATGATGCCCAACTCGATGATGGTTTCATTATTCCACGCCGTACATAATAACCTTTTGTTTTAATAATGTTTTGTTCTAATCACCGATGAACGACCAGGCCGAATAGCTATGTTTCATATAAGTTGTTTGACCGAAAAGAAAACTAATGTAATTTATTCGTTTAATAATTTTATTTATTATTATTTTTGTCTCGTTTGTGCGAGCACTTGGTGGAGCTTTTAACCAAACCTTTATATTTTTTTAAGCTTGACGCATTGCTAATTTTAGTTTTTGCCAAACGTTCTACGTCTTCAATTGTAACTATTTCAAACTGTTCTCCTACAGTTTTTAATAATCGCCAAATATTGGCTTTATCGTCCAGTCTTGTTTTAGGGCCGTTTTTACCGCCTCAGCCCAGATCAGTGCAACAGACTTATTCAGTACAGTTAGTTGCTCGCTGGTTTGACTTTCAAATGCTGAGCTTGTAGCTGGATTTGTCTGCGCGGCATCCAGCATAGATGTTTGTGTACTGCGTGATGCTACAGACACTGTCTCAGGAGATGTATTTATAAGAAGTTTTGGTCGGTACAATTTTCCCGTTTTCAAATTTAACACATTTCGTTTTTCTTTCTCAGAAGTTGCATCGATGATGGATGGTGCCGGCTTTTTAACGGTGGGTGTTGGTCGATATATTTTACATGTATTGAGGAGCATAGGATTGTACTGTGCGGTTGTTGCTGGATCCGGTAAATGTAAGTAAATGGTAAGAGTTAGTTGATATAGTGTTGTTACAAAATATTGCATTGTATCATGTTTTGTTGTTCTCAGGTATACCTTTGGCTGGAGCTGCTTTAAAACTGTTTGGTGGTAACAATCGTGAAGGTATTGCACTGGTTGTTGCTGAAACATAAATGGTAAGAGTTAGTTGATATAGTGTTGTTAAAAAAATTGAATTGTATCATGTTTTGTTGTTCTCAGGCATACCTTTGGCTGGAGCTGCTTTAAAACTGTTTGGTGGTAACAATCGTGAAGGTATTGCACTGGTTGTTGCTGAAACATAAATGGTAAGAGTTAGTTGATATAGTGTTGTTACAAAATATTGCATTGTATCATGTTTTGTTGTTCTCAGGTATACCTTTGGCTGGAGCTGCTTTAAAACTGTTTGGTGGTAACAATCGTGAAGGTATTGCACTGGTTGTTGCTGAAACATAAATGGTAAGAGTTAGTTGATATAGTGTTGTTAAAAAAATTGAATTGTATCATGTTTTGTTGTTCTCAGGTATACCTTTGGCTGGAGCTGCTTTAAAACTGTTTGGTGGTAACAATCGTGAAGGTATTGCACTGGTTGTTGCTGAAACATAAATGGTAAGAGTTAGTTGATATAGTGTTGTTACAAAATATTGCATTGTATCATGTTTTGTTGTTCTCAGGTATACCTTTGGCTGGAGCTGCTTTAAAACTGTTTGGTGGTAACAATCGTGAAGGTATTGCACTGGTTGTTGCTGAAACATAAATGGTAAGAGTTAGTTGATATAGTGTTGTTACAAAATATTGAATTGTATCATGTTTTGTTGTTCTCAGGTATACCTTTGGCTGGAGCTGCTTTAAAACTGTTTGGTGGTAACAATCGTGAAGGTATTGCACTGGTTGTTGCTGAAACATAAATGGTAAGAGTTAGTTGATATAGTGTTGTTACAAAATATTGCATTGTATCATGTTTTGTTGTTCTCAGGTATACCTTTGGCTGGAGCTGCTTTAAAACTGTTTGGTGGTAACAATCGTGAAGGTATTGCACTGGTTGTTGCTGAAACATAAATGGTAAGAGTTAGTTGATATAGTGTTGTTACAAAATATTGAATTGTATCATGTTTTGTTGTTCTCAGGTATACCTTTGGCTGGAGCTGCGTTAAAACTGTTTGGTGTTAACAATCGTGAAGGTATTGCACTGGTTGTTGCTGAAACATAAATGGTAAGAGTTAGTTGAAAGTTTTGTTAAAAAAATTGAATTGTATCATGTTTTGTTGTTTTCAGGTATACCTTTAGTCGGTGCTGCAGTAACATTGATTCTGGGTGATGTTTTGCTGGTTGGAGTAATCGAAGCTGCCTGTATCACAACTTTGTTGGGCCTGATGGTAAGCTGCGGCAATCTGGACCTTAAAGCTGACAACGTGCAACTTTTTAACGATCGATTCGTGTTTGCCGCTTCTCGAAACATGTTTTCTACGAAAGATGAGGTATGGTTTAGCACTTTATTTACAACGTACAGCACCATTTTCCAACTTACCTTCCGATTGTTTTCTTCTCTAAAGGAACACTGGCGCACACACACTGGCAGAGGAACAATGGGACACTAATTTTAAATAATAAATCCAAATTCACCGACGTAATATCACAAGGAAGCTTGAGCGTTATTGTTTGATTTTGTTTTGATTTGCGCTGTCATTGCGCCTTTGGCCTTTGACAGCTTGGATCCGAAGAAAATGGGTGAAAAAACTACGTGAAACCACGCGTTCCAACTGTTATAATTAGCTAAATCTGCTGCTCTCTAAGGCAAGATTAAGCATCGAGATTTAGCTAAAAGAACTCGAAAAACGCTATAAGCCTGCTATAAAATGTCAGTTGGGTTAATCTACCGACTTATATCAGACTTTGTGGTCGTAAGGAGGTTATGTGGGAGGATCGTTCCACTTTTTTGCCGATCTGCAAGCAAAAATTCATCAAGAGCACAGCAGATCGAGCTTCATCAATGTATGCTAGAGATCGCTTGCTTGACCAACAAAGAATGCTTGACACTCACGGACACTCATTTTTGCAACCGAGTTACATCAAATTTAGGTAAAAGTTAAGGTAAAATGTAAGAAATCGTTTTAATAATTATTTATAACAATTAAAAATAATGAATAAATAATAAATAAATAAATACTTACACTAAAAAGTCTGAAAAATATACCGTTTTGGGTAGCTCAGTTGCAAAAATGAGTGTCCGTGAGGGGGGGGGGCATCTATTCAGACTTTAGCCTTGGAGGGAAGTATAAGTTCATTTACTAACACACCGAGGCACGCATATCGCATAGAAGCGGCACATGTAGCAGTATGGCAACTAGCACGATGGAGCTTTGTGCGCTATGTTTACGAATTTTATTGAAAAGCATTGGCCTGTTTGTGTGCGTGTTCTAAGCGCTGATGCGAGTGCTGCACGGTAGAAAAGATAGACACAGGTTCAAACAAACAGTGCGTTGGAATGCTATGCCGTTCGTTCGGTTTTTTACACGGCAATATGGATTTTTGCACGATTATGTTGTTCTAGACTCCGGTGGGCTGATCTTGTCATGACAATAGCACCGAACGACCCATTCGTCGGCAAAGTCTCTTTAGGCCGTTCAAATGAACGTAGGCGGGATGGTAGGCTTAAACGGAGATGCAGTAATAGCTTTGATGCGTCCGCCATCAAACCCAGGGTATTGGCACCCGTACAGACCGTGACGGATTTCGAGACCTTGAATATTATCGTAATGTTATCTATATTAGTGGAATTTTGTAGTCAGTAGTAGTTTAAGCAAGTGGTCTTTAGACACAACATTTACTACTTATTTTAGCGATGGAAGGATTATTTGGTAGAAACTCCAGAGGAAACAAAGGTGATATAGCCGCGATGCGAATCTTTTCTAACTGTATGTAACTGTCCATTAACGCACTGGGGCGCTTCTGTAACTATTTTTTACGACATGTGACTTAAGGATTATTTTGCAACATAAGATTTTCGTTATCTGTACCCATGTAAAGCAAAGTATGGCCGGTATTTTCCAACCTTTCTCTAGGCTCGTGTTATTGTAAAAGTTTTAAATAATTTAAAAATAACATGAATACATGCAATGTGAAAATAATTTAAAAATCAAAATATTTAAAAAATAAAACTAAAAGTAAAACCTGCATGGCAGGGAACCAAGGTCATTTAATAAATTAAATACATTTAATACAATTCAAAAATATAATTAGAAAAACAATTATTTCCTAACAAAATGTCAAAGTGTGTGTAAAATTATATTTACTTTAAAAATGTCTGTTTTATTATTCTTTACAACTTACCATATTGCATCAATTTTAGCTACCTTATACACTTCTTGTTTTTATTCTTAAAAATCGTAACCGTTTAAGGCCTAATTATTCAAATTGAATCAATAAACGAACGTTTATGTATGGTTTGGTCGTTTGACACAAACGCTCACAGGTTTGGCAGGTGCACAACTTTAAATTGTATTTAAATTTAAATTGCATTGCATAAATTTTACTACGAAGCAAATTCCAGGCAGAGGAGTCAGAACATCGGCGGCCCAATCGATCTGTGCCTTATACTTCGCTAAGCTAAATCATTCATTGGTGACCAAGCGAATTACAGTGATCGCGTCGTACTTAACAAGTGACGCATGCAACAGCAATTAGATTTTAGTTTTGCTTTTGTTTTCTCCATTGGCTGACAAATCGTTACGAGTATGTAAACGTAACCGATTTTATTCGATCGCATGGCTTTGAAGAAGAAAACAAACTCCCCCTTTGCGATCGTTTATATTTGGTGGATATTAAATTTTTGGCTAAAGTCTGAATAGATGCCCCCCCACCCACAGAAACTCATTTTTGCAACTGAGCTACCCAAATTTATTTATTGATTGTTTATTTATTATTTTTAATGATAATAAATAATCATTAAAACAATTTTTTACACTTTTGCTTAACTTTTACATAAATTTAAGGTAACTCAGTACCGAAAAGTGAGTGCTGTGAGTGGGGGAAGGGGGGGGGGGGGAGGTTTATCTATTCAGACTTTCGCCAATTTTTTAAATGAGCGATTAGTACATTCAACATTTATAGCAAACCTAATATTGGACAGAAACGATTAATCGATCAATCTTGCATCTACGGTCTTAGACATTCAGTTCCCTCGAATCGAATACTCGATAAAGCTGGACATAGTATACGGTTAATTCTAAGTTCGCCAAGAAACTATTTGTGTTGAGGATAGCCCTGGTGTATGGGAACTCTTTTCGACAGTATTCTTGCTCTGACACTTGATCTTGAGGTGTTTAAGTTTATAAAGGACCCTCACGAGCTAGCTCCTGTATTGAGATGACGAAGAACATAAACCCTTCGAGTGTTATGGGAAGACCACCTAAACATGGTAATATCCCTAAGATCTGACGGTTGGCTGGGTTTCTTTCAGGGTAATCAGGAGAACAAAAGTGTCAGTAGATTGTCAGTAGAGGTAAAGCTGCGAGAGAACTCTGGTGCAGGAACAACATCTAAAGGATGTCAAAACCAAGGAAAGCTCAGAGATGGAGGTGATTTTCTCCACAAAAGACATTAAGGGTTAGCTTGAACGTGTGGGATTCAGTTGTTTTTGTTTGATGTTAAACTACTTCCTAGTGACAAAAGGTAAAGATATTCGACAATGGTAGCATTCTCATTCAAATTTCTTTTTTCCAGTTATTTATTTCAGAACGACACACACACACACACACACACACACACACACACACACACACACACACACACACACACACACACACACACACACACAAAACGCCCCTTTATGTAAACATATAAAACTTAAAACAATAATCAGAACAATCACGAAAGTGCCGCTTGTAGTAAGAGAACAAACAAATCGTCGACAGCACCATGCTACAAAACAGTGCCTTCGGGACACCGATGCTGGACGGCAAACCGGTACTGCCTGAGATTTACTCCCATCATCAAACAGTGAACAAACTGGACATCGTCGCAGAACCTCAACAGCTCACGATCTACAACAACAATAATGCGGACATAGCCAATCGCAACAGCAGCAGTATCCTTGCACCTCCAAGATATGCCGTCGAGAGATCAACTCCAACCGTCGAACGCGATGGCTTGGAAACAGCAGCGCACGATGTTCAACCATTAAAGACTGAGAACAACACATCACAGCGCAACGACGAGATTACTCCGAATGCTGCCGATGGTGAGGAGGTGCTTATTGGCACGTGCCAGCAGCACATGGTGCCACACGCCCAAACGCCGGCCGAGGAAGTCACACAACCGCAAGACAACATCGCGGCTGCTGTGGCGTGCAGACCGAAGAAGAAGGCAGGACTGCGGCGGCCAATGAATGTGTTCATCCTTTTTTGTAAACGGCATCGGTCAGTGTTGAAGGAACACTACCAGGAGAAAAACAGGTGCGTGTGTCTGTGTCTATATCTGACCTAATCCTTCATTATCTACTCCTCATCCAAGGGCAACCACAAAAAAGCTTGGCCGTTCAGGTGGGAACTCAATTAACACTGCTGTTTCTGTTGTTTCAGAACAAAACTAAGTTTCTGGACGTTAATCCAGGTTTCCGGTGGTGCAAAAGGCGCACAATGATCGTACCAGTCGCGATCGCGAGTCAAATACGGGATGTCTAGTGGAACCCACAGATGTAGAAGCATCGAACAAAAAGCTGGAACGGGAACTAGACAAAGAGCTTATGAACATACCCGCGCTTAGTATCGATCTTTTCCGTGCCATTCAGAACGACGAAAAAAGGCGCAAAAAATGTCAAAGTAAGTAAGAGATCCTTGCGTTTAACAGTGACTAACAAATCTTCCCTGCCATCTAGCGTCTGGCTCGAAAGCTACACAAAAGATTTGCATGCGGTCATCGTCTCCGGAAGCTTCGAAATGTACACCGATCAGTACAAACGACTGCACAAGGTCTACGCCGGAAAACCGAATTACTGTGGTGCCATCGACCGTGCAACCGGTACCACCGTCAGCCACCAATCCCGTCGGTTGCCGGAAGGGGAAGCCACCGCGAGAAAGCAGAAGCCGGTATGTCCTTCCCACGACTGACCAAAGATAGGTGCTCTGCGTACTGGGCACCGCAATATGGTGGCATTCTTATGACGTGTACCTTTGTACCTGCCCAATTCGTTTTGTGAAGATCTTGATCTCCGATCCCCCTTTCCGGATCTCGGCTAGGACGGAAAACATGGCTAACGTTTTTTGTTTGTATTTTTTTCCTGTGGGACTAAGCATACTAGTTAAGCACAAAAGTATTGCGGTAAGAGCTACAATCGAATGCCTGTTAACTTTGTTACCTGGACCAATATGCTGGGCATCGTTTTGTTCCGTTTTGTACATGGATTGTTTTAAAAAAAAAAATTAAAATCCACCGGTAATTTAGTTCGGGAACAAAATGATATCCTTATTTGCTTACTCAGTTAGGACTTAGGGCTTAGAAACCTTAGATTAAGGGACGTAATGAGAGATAGAATAAGAAGCGTAACGAGAAAGTGGGAGATACTATTTATTTGCATTTTAGTCATGTTTAGCAAAGTTAATCAACACCTCCAACCAACACCACACATCTACAGCAACAACAAGAAAAAAATGAAGATTAATGCTAGTTTGCTACACAGCGGTGCTCGAGTGGCCATAGTTGTCTGACCAAAAAAGGTTGGAACCAGACCCTACTCGTCTGGTTCCCTAGATGGAAGCAGTTGCTACTTATCATCACGCAGTTCCATCACGTGGTCGTCGTGACCGGCTCTGGCAGAGCAAATTCCAGTCACTGAATACTTTCAGCTGAAGCGCTATATCCTGGCATCCGATATAGTGAAATGAATCCTATGGGTAAGCATGATTAACATGGGAGTATGTAAGAATGGAAAAATTAGGTTCAATCGACTAGTTTAGTTGCTTAAATGCAGTGAGTGGTTTTACAGAAAACCCGTGAATTGTTGGGGTTATGGAAACAGCCATGCTTGAATGCGAAGGACAAATAGGAGCTTAAATGCTGAGAAAATTTCTCGATAGTAATAGTGAAAATGGTCGTGCTTAAATGCGTTGCGTCATGCTTTAATGCGAAGAATATACATAAGCTTAAATGCTGAGATATTTTGTTGATGGCATATGGGAAGTGATACCAAAATTGCATGTGAAAGCCATTATTAATCCGACGATTTGTTTCAATGCATGCATTCCTATCGCGCTGAACGGCTAACATAAAGACAAAGCAGAAGCGTGTTTGAGCACGAATAAGATTGTATGGAATGCACGAGTTCGCGGGAAAAGAGTGCGGACTCTGTCCAGTGCGAAGATTGTTGACACACGCATACAGTGAACCAGCCGTGTCAAACCCATTTGGTTATAACGTTATACCGAGCCAGTTAGCATCCTGTGAACAAATACGTAGATCGCTGGTTTGACACACTTGCAAAGGGGCATTGTTAAACGCTTGACACTAACGGTCGTATCTATACACATCTCTACCTGTATTTATACAGGTAGAGATGTGTATTGATGTGTTCTTTTGTTCTATAAATTTATTTCAGACATGTTGCGAATGCCTGGCATTTTGCCCTATCCCTTCAATTATGAAGAGCATTCGGAAAATACAGGCGTGGAATGGAAAAAGTGGCTCAGATCGTTCGAATTTACGATCAAAGCATGTCGAATCGTCGACGAAGATTGGAAAAAGGATCTTTTACTTCATTTTGTTGGCCCCAATGTGCAGCAAATTTTTGAGACGCTACCAGAATTACCGAACACCGAAATGCGCGGCCCGCTTGCAAATGTCGAACAACACACCCCAAACATGTTGGCTTATGAAGAAACAGTTGCAAGATTGGATAAATTCTTCCTTCCAAAACAGAACCCAACGTATGAACGGCATTTGTTTCGACTAGTAAAACAAAAATCTGGAGAGAGCTTTGATAGTTTCATCATGAGATTGCGTGTACAAGCAGAACGATGTAATTTCGGTGAAAAGTTAGAAGAGCACGTGAAAGACCAAGTGATAGAGAATTGCCAATCTGCAGCATTACGCCGAGAGTTTCTCAGACAAGGTGATGCCAGTCTTGACAAAATAGTGAGCGTTGCCAAAATCTTTGAGACTGTTGCCCATCAAGAAAAATCATTCGCTGGTAGCAAGGAGCATGTTGATCTGGTGCATAGCATAGAAGAACCTCAGAATGGCAAGAAGAGAAAAATACCTGAACCAAAACAACAAGAATGTCATCGATGTTCAGGCTATTCAGGACACCTAGCGAGAGAAAATAAATGCCCGGCAAAAGGAAAAATATGCAACAAATGTGGAGGCAGAGACCACTTTGCAAAAAAGTGCCACACTAAGCAGTCCGAAAATTACCCGAGAAAATTCCCTCTGAAGCAGGACCGTTACTATAACACAACCAATAAAAGAGACCAAGAGAACAATGCAGTGAACCACGTTGCAAACGAAAAAGCCGAATACGTTTTTCATCTTACATCTTCAGACAACAACACTGTAGTAGATTGCATTATTGGAGGTGTCGGAATAACTGCAGTAATAGATTCTGGATCAAAATACAACCTGATCAGTAAGAAAACATGGGAAGAAATGAAATCGCTCCACATAAAGGTAACAAATCAAAGACGAGAGACTGCATTAAATCTCAAAGCATATGGTGGGCATCCTCTATCAATAATCGGCATATTCACTGCTACAATCTCCCTTGGTACGGCTAAGACAGTTGCAGATTTTTACGTTGTTGAAGGGTGACGGAAAACCCCTTATCGGCCGTGATACTGCAATCTACATGGGAATTTTAAAAATAAGCATACCAGTAAATGCTGTTGAAGGCGAGAAGGGCAAGTTAGGAACCATCAATAATATCGTTTTGGATTTGCCGATTAAGCCCGATGCAGTACCAGTTGCCCAACCATATCGTCGTATCCCAGTTGCTTTAGAAAAGCTGGTGGACAAAAAGCTGGACGAATTGCTGGAGCAAGGAGTTATTGAACAAGCAAATGAGCCATCAAAGTGGATATCTCCAGTAGTGGTAGTGCCAAAGGGAGATGACGACGTTCGTATCTGTGTGGACATGAGACGAGCTAACGAAGCGGTGGAACCATCCCTTACCAACCTTCGAAGATTTTCTGCCAGAATTGGTGAAGGCAAATGTATTTTCTCGATTAGATGTGAAGAATGCTTTCCATCAGGTATGTTAAAAAAAAACGCTAATAGAGAAATCATGATTTGTAGAAATTACGGCAAATGTAAATCTCTTGAACTCGAGAATTAAAAAAAAAAATGGCATGACATATTTTCCCATTATTTTGTTTAATTTGAATTTAATTATGTCTTTTAATTTTAGGTAGAAATATCGAAACAATCTCGAAGTATTACAACATTCATTACACGACGAGGGTTATTCCGCTATACAAGACTAATGTTTGGTATAAATTGTGCCCCGGAATCGTTTCAGAAACTAATGGAACAAATTCTGACTGGCTGTGAAGGCTGTTTGAATTTCATCGACGATATCATTGTTTATGTACCGGACCAAGAACAGCATGATGAAAAGTTAAAAAAAAGTCCTCCAGCGTCTAAAAGAGTGGAATGTGCTTTTGAATGCAGAAAAGTGCACATATGGAGTACAGCAAACGAAATTTTTAAGACACGTTTTGTCTGCAAATGGCATCACACCAGATAATGACAAGGTGGAATCGATTCGGAACTTTAGGGAACCTAAATCAGTGGAAGAGGTTCGTAGCTTTCTGGGGTTAGTAAACTATTTAGGAAGATTTATTCCCGATTTAGCAACCATTACATTTCCGTTAAGACAGCTGACAGGTCAAAATCAAGTTTTCATTTGGAAATCCGAGCAACAAGAGGCATTTAACAAACTAAAATCAATCATGATGTGCCCTTCAACATTAGGCTACTTTGATGTCTCGGATAGAACGCAGCTTATAGCAGATGCGAGTCCGGTCGGCCTTGGAGCAGTGTTGGTTCAAATAGATGCACAAAGTGTTCCACGAATTATAGCCTATGCCAGTAAAAGTTTATCAATTGTTGAAAGGCGATATGCCCAGATAAAAAAAGAAGCTTTAGCTTTGGTTTGGGCTGTAGAAAGATTTCATTTTTATTTATACGGACGTAATTTTGAATTGATTACGGACCATAAACCTTTAGAAATTATTTTCGGACCGAAATCAAAACCATGCGCTAGGATCGAAAGGTGGGTTGTTCGCCTACAATCATACAAAGCATCTGTCATTTATAGACCAGGGAAAACTAACATCGCCGACCCCCTATCACGTCTAGCCATTACGGAGGTTGTGGATGGGAAAACATTTGACGAATGCGGGGAAGAATATGTTTCTTGGATAGTTTCTAATGCATCACCAGTCGCTCTTTCTTTGAGGGAAATAGAACAAGCTTCAGAGGTAGACGAGATTATTCAAGCAGTTCGTCAAGGGCTTGAAAAAGATGTTTGGTCTGAAGATACTTCGTCATTTAAGACGTTTTCTACGGAATTGTGCTTTGCAGATAAAATTCTGTTGCGTGGCACTATTATAGAATTGTTATTCCAAATCTATTACGAGAGCGAACTTTACATTTAGCACACGAAGGACACCCCGGTATGACCATCATGAAACAACGTCTAAGAGCTAAAGTGTGGTGGCCCAAATTAGATCAACAAGTCAAAAATTACGTTAAAAATTGCAAGGGCTGCATGATGGTCTCTATACCATCTGCACCCGAGCCAATGGTAAGAAGGGAACTACCATCGGCACCGTGGCAACATGTAGCAATAGATTTCCTCGGTCCACTCCCTTCAGGGCATTCTTTGCTGGTTGTAGTTGATTATTTCAGTAGATATATAGAAGTAGAAATTATGAAAAAGATCGACTCGACAGAAACTATAAAACGACTTAATCCAATTTTTGCTCGGTTCGGATTACCTTTATCTATAACTGCAGATAACGGCCCCTAATTCTCCAGTGATGAATTCAAAGTGTATTGTTGTACATGTGGCAGCCGTATCCATTTGTGCACCGTACTGTACCACACGATGCACGATACACGACACGATGCATGATACACGACAGGATACACGATACACGATACACGCTACACACTACGCGCTAAATCTAACACTAATACAAATTCATAATTGTAAGGTAACGGTAATTGTAATAAAATAGTTTTAGTCTTATCTCGTATCTCGAACCGATCGGTCTTAAAACGCTCAACTTAAAACGAAAGAAATCGCGCCAAAGTGGTGACCCCGACGTGATAATATTAATTTGATAAGCACAACACCTTATTGGCCTCAGCAAAATGGAGAAGTTGAGAGACAAAACAGGTCTTTACTTAAAAGATTAATGATTAATGATTAATGATTATCAATGAACACTGACTGGGAAGAAGAATTGAACAAATATCTTCTAATGTATAGATCATCTCCGCATTCAACAACTAAAAGAACACCATCAGAAATGCTTTTGTCATATAATATTCGTGATCGACTTCCATCTATTTATGAACCAAAAATTGTAGACGAAGAAATATCAGACCGTGATAAAATTTCAAAAGAAAAAGGCAAACTATATGCAGATAAACGCAGGAACGCTAAAAGTAACCCTATAGCTGAAGGAGATGAGGTTCCAATGAAAAAAACATTTAAAGCTAACAAATTTTCAACAAATTTTGGATCCAAAATTTTCAAAGTCGTGAAAAGAAAAGGAGGTGATGTAGTAGTGGAATGCAAAGAAACAGGAGTTCAGTATCGTAGGCATGTCTCTCATTTATTAAAAATAGCTGTTGACGAAAGCGCTCCGGCATCTTCTTTAAATGAACGTAACAAATCTGTAGGCATTAATGATACTTCAGTTCCGGCGACCACATCAAGCAAACAGCACCTCGTAAACTCACAGGCATCGTTAGAACAGGAGTTACAAAGAAGTAAGCGAACTATAACCAAACCAACTCATTTAAAAGATTATGTGAGCACAGTTGAAGTTGGTTTATAATAGTAGAGTTAGGATAAAATGAATTATGAAAAATTATAAAAAGAAAAAGTGAATGTAGTGTAGCAACCTTTAGGGATACCTTAGTTTAGTAACCTTGGTTTGCTAATTGGGTAACATGGGCTAGCGAAGAATAAAACGACAGTTGTGAGGAGAACACGATACAGAACAGACGTGCACAAACGCGATACTACA
>NW_023404999.1:0-59053 GCF_013141755.1 Anopheles stephensi | reverse complement strand
AAACCTAAGCCTTGAACATCTACACATCCTACACAAAGGACCTTCGGAAGGAAATGCAGAATATTCAGTTGAAAGTAAAAGTATCACATGGACTTGGCAATGGTTATTGGGCAGTTTTTCATCACTACAATAATGGTCATAATAATTGGCGTCGTATTTCTGTGCATAAAACGCCGCAACACCATCAACGTAGAAGTAATCACAACATCTGATGACAAACCGCAATGTATTCCAGAACCAAAGGTTATCAACCAACTACCCAAATCCAGAACCGAAGAGTTACCAACCACTAACATACCTTCACGTTTTTCGCACGGAGTCTCAAATTTAAAGAGGGAGAAGTAACAACCGCGTTGTCAACACAGCATTTTCTAGTGTTGTCAACCGCCACCGGCCCGAATGCACACGATCAGCAAACAGCGTCGATCAGCAAACCGTGTTGATCGTCTGACCCATTTACCCAGTTAGTGACGCCGAAACAGCAAATAGTCATCAAGAATCGTCAATACCTTTCCCTTCCCCATCCAATTCCAATAACCAACTTATATGTAAATCAAACTTAATAAACTCACTCCGATTTTGACCGCAGAACAATCAAGTCTCGAGTCTCGAACAAGCAAGTCTGTGTCCGAACCCTATAGATTTAACTGGCGCCCGCCCGAATAGGGACCTCTACGTCTAAAGTAAGGTGATAAGTATTTTGAAAAGAAAACTGTACAACGACGAATAGAGGCACTAGCTAATTCGTTTCTACACCGACCGAAACATAAGTGAGAATTAGTACAAAAACTCTACACAAAGTTTAAAAGTGTCGTGTGAACTAGCTATAAAACCAACCGATATACATTCGTGATACAAAGTTCAGGTGAAGTAATATTAAAATAAACCGGCACAAGCTACATGAAGAGTGAAAGTTCCTGCACATCGTGACATCTCTCTCGATGACGCCGAGGACCCGTAGTAGATCAATCATCCAAAAGGACCATCTGGAGCATCCCGCAAGCTTTCATTCCAATACCGGAACGTACATCAACCTTCCAACTCGAGACACTACGTGGACATCGCTTCGTGGACATCGCTACGTGAACAACGATGAGCTGCAATTGTTTCAAAGTCTGCATATTGTTACTGTGAGTCATTACGAGTCAATTTATTGAATACGTGTGTGCGAAAACAGTGAGCAGTGAATGTTAGGTACAATAGAGAAAATTTTAGATTGAATGAACTTCTCTTAATTAAAATTTGATTTGAAGGTGACAAGATTACTCCATCATTTTTCGTAAAATTAGACGTTTTGAAATCCACTCAAAAAATAGAATAATGAATCCGCAGGAACAGTCTAGTTCTATACCAGTCGTACCATCCACCATGACTCATCATTTGGTTGGCAATGGTCACCATGCCACCAAATGGTCACCATGACTTGGCAATGGTTATTGGCAGTTCTTTCATCACTCCAATAATGGTCATCATAATTGGCGTCGTATTTCTGTGCATAAAACGCCGCAACACCATCAACGTAGAAGTAATCACAACATCTGATACAAACGCAATGTATTCCAGAACCTAAAGGTTATCAACCAACTGACCCAAATCCAGAACCGAAGAGTTACCAACCACTAACATACCTTCACGTTTTTCGCACGGAGTCTCAAATTTAAAGAGGGAGAAGTTAACAACCTGCGTTGTCAACACAGCATTTTCTAGTGTGTCAACCGCCACCGGCCCGAATGCACACGATCAGCAAACAGCGTCGATCAGCAAACCGTGTTGATCGTCTGACCCAGTTACCCAGTTAGTGATCGCCGAAACAGCAAAATAGTCATCAAGAATCGTCATACCTTTCCCTTCCCCATCCAATTCCCAATAACCAACTTATATGTAAATCAAACTTAATAAACTCACTCCGATTTTGACCGCAGAACAATCAAGTCTCGAGTCTCGAACAAGCAAGTCTGTGTCCGAACCCTATAGATTTAACTGGCGCCCGCCCGAATAGGGACCTCTACGTCTAAAGTAAGGTGATAAGTTTTTGAAAAGAAAACTGTACAACGACGAATAGAGGCACTAGCTAATTCGTTTCTACACCGACCGAAACATAAGTGAGAAGCAGTACAAAGCTCTACACAAAGTTTAAAAGTGTCGTGTGAAACTAGCTATAAAACCAACGATATACATTCGTGATACAAAGTTCAGGTGAAGTAATATTAAAATAAAACCGGCACAAGCTACATGAAGAGTGAAAGTTCCTGCACATCGTGACATCTCTCTCGATTGACGCCGAGGACCCGTAGTAGATCAATCATCCAAAAGGACCATCTGGAGCATCCGCAAGCTTTCATTCCAATACCGGAACGTTACATCAACCTTCCAACTCGAGACACTACGTGGACATCGCTTCGTGGACATCGCTACGTGAACAACGATGAGCTGCAATTGTTTCAAAGTCTGCATATTGTTACTGTGAGTCATTACGAGTCAATTTTATTTACTATAATATAATTTAAATTTTATAACTGTGAATACGTGGTGCGAAACAGTGAGCAGTGAATGTTAGTACAATAGAGAAAATTTTAGATTGAATGAACTTCTCTTAATTAAAATTTGATTTGAAGGTGACAAGATTACTCCATCATTTTTCGTAAAATTAGACGTTTGAAATCCACTCAAAAAATAGAATAAGAATCCGCAGGACAGTCTAGTTCTATACCAGTCGTACCATCCACCATGACTCTCATGAATACATTCAGTTAGGTAAAGTGCCAGATTTTGTAAATAACCTTCCTGACTTCCATGGACACGGATCTAGCCTTTCAAGATGGATTTTAGAAGTGAAAATATTTTTAAATTTATGAACGTCATCCTCGTGATTCAATTGAATACCGCATTATCGTGGCAACAATCAGAAGGAAATTAAAGGCGAAAGCAGCTGATGTTTTGATTCGAATTGTGCTTCATCGGGTTGGAACCACAATTTTAATCGTTTTTCTATGAGAAGTGTAAATCCGCAAGAAAAAATGTTCAGGCATTATCATCCAGGTTACAATGTAATGCAACAAAATGCCAATAACAAGCCAGTTCCTATGGAAGTTGACCCATCGTTTCAAGCAAATAAAAAAAACCACATTTTAACGCTAAACCCCCGAGCATCGTCTTCAATTAATAGACAAGCTTATGGTGTTGATGGAGATTCAAGAAGTTTCAGCACCGCTGCTCCTCTTGAATATGTAGTGGATTCAAAACCGCTTGATGAGACATATTGCCGAACAGACAATCACGATTATTTGTCGTATAAAGCTTCGGAAAACAATCAATCTACAGAGCTTATTTTTAGAATGGAACGCAAATTGGTGAACCGATTCCTTCCATATATCAATTTGCCCACCGTAACGGGAGATTACCCTTTTTTGATTCATAGTGGATCGAATATCAGTTTTATTTCAAATAAACTTGCCTCGAGTTATAAATTATCTAAACCATACTAAGTGTCAAACTATAATATAAAATCTGTTAGTGGAAGTTTTAACACTATGTATGCAATAGATATTGCATTGCCCCAAAATGTGAGGAAGCTTATCAGTTTTAATTCATGATTTTGGCCTTTCTTTGAAGGAATAATTGGCACAGGCGTTCTAGAAAAAATAAAGGCTGATATTTCTTTGAAAATTGTTCAATGAAAATAACTACAGATGATGGAGAAAGATTTTCTATACCATATTTAAATACCTTTTAAAGAGAACAATAATATGGTTGATTTTCGTGTGAATGATCATTGATTTCTTCCACTAAACAAAAAATTATGAAAATATTGCACGATAATTCATCAGTCATTTACGAACCTAATTTAAAATTATCATGTGCTACAAATGTTGAATGTACCATCAATACTACTGATGATATACCAGTACATCAACGCGTGTATCCTTATCCTGCCGCTTGCACAGAAGAGGTGAATATTCAAATAAAAAGATTTTGGAAGATTGAATAATTAGCGTCAAGATCCTCCTCATCCCCAGTTGGATTGTACAAAAAAACGACGCTTTAGGAAAAAAGAAATTTCGTATGGTCGTAGATTACAGGAAATTAAATGAAAAGACAATAAGCGAAAGGTATCCCATGCCTGAGATAGCGTATGTTCTGGAACAATTAAGAGGACAACAATATTTCTCTACTCTTGATTTAGCTTCTGGCTTTCATCAAAACAAGATGAAACCGTCCGACATAGAAAAAAAAACGTTTTAAAAAACGACATAAAATTAGACGTTTTGAAATCCACTCAAAAATAGAATAATGAATCCGCAGGAACAGTCTAGTTCTATACCAGTCGTACCATCCACCATGACTCATCATGAATACATTCAGTTAGGTAAAGTGCCAGATTTTGTAAATAACCTTCCTGATTCCATGGACACGGATCTAGCCTTTCAAGATGGATTTTAGAAGTGGAAAATATTTTCAAAATTTATGAACGTCTTCCTCGTGATTCAATTGAATACCGCATTATCGTGGCAACAATCAGAAGGAAATTAAAGGCGAAGCAGCTGATGTTTTGAATTCGAATTGTGCTTCATCGGGTTGGAACCACAATTTTAATCGTTTTTCTATGAGAAGTGTAAATCCGCAAGAAAAAATGTTCAGGCATTATCATCCAGGTTACAATGTAATGCAACAAAATGCAAATAACAAGCCAGTTCCTATGGAAGTTGACCCATCGTTTCAAGCAAATAAAAAACCACATTTTAACGCTAAACGCCCCCGAGCATCGTCTTCAATTAATAGACAAGCTTATGGTGTTGATGGAGATTCAAGAAGTTTCAGCACCGCTGCTCCTCTTGAATATGTAGTGGATTCAAAACCGCTTGATGAGACATATTGCCGAACAGACAATCACGATTATTTGTCGTATAAAGCTTCGGAAAACAATCAATCTACAGAGCTTATTTTTTTAGAATGGAACGCAAATTGGTGAACCGATTCCTTCCATATATCAATTTGCCCACCGTAACGGGAGATTACCCTTTTTTGATTCATAGTGGATCGAATATCAGTTTTATTTCAAATAAACTTGCCTCGAGTTTATAAATTATCTAAACCATACTAAGTGTCAAACTATAATATAAAATCTGTTAGTGGAAGTTTTACACTATGTATGCAATAGATATTGCATTTTTGCCCCAAAATGTGAGGAAGCTTATCAGTTTTTAATTCATGATTTTGGTCCTTTCTTTGAAGGAATAATTGGCACAGGCGTTCTAGAAAAAATAAAGGCTGATATTTCTTTTGAAAATTGTTCAATGAAAATAACTACAGATGATGGAGAAAGATTTTCTATACCATATTTAAAATACCTTTTAAAGAGAACAATAATATGGTTGATTTTCGTGTGAATGATCATTGGATTTCTTCCACTAAACAAAAATTATGAAAATATTGCACGATAATTCATCAGTCATTTACGAACCTAATTTAAAATTATCATGTGCTACAAATGTTGAATGTACCATCAATACTACTGATGATATACAGTACATCAACGCGTGTATCCTTATCCTGCCGCTTGCACAGAAGAGTGAATATTCAAATAAAAAAGATTTTGAAGATTGAATAATTAGACCGTCAAGATCCTCCTCATCCCCAGTTTGGATTGTACCAAAAAGAACGACGCTTTAGGAAAAAAGAAATTCGTATGGTCGTAGATTACAGGAAATTAAATGAAAAGACAATAAGCGAAAGGTATCCCATGCCTGAGATAGCGTATGTTCTGGAACAATTAAGAGGACAACAATATTTCTCTACTCTTGATTTAGCTTCTGGCTTTCATCAAAACAAGATGAAACCGTCCGACATAGAAAAAAACAGCATTTTCTATTAATAACGGAAAATATGAATTTACGCGAATGCCTTTTGGATTAAAGAACGCCCCGGCGATCTTTCAAAGAGCCATTGATGACGTTTTAAGAAATTATATGGCAAAATGTGCTACATTTACATGGATGATGTGATAGTATTGGAAAATCCTTGGAAGAACATTTGGAAATTTGGACACGATTCTTAAAGCACTAAATGCAGCTAATTTAAAGGTTTAACTGGATGAGTCAGAATTCTTACACAAAGAAGTTGAATTTCTAGGACACATTATAACGAGTAGTGGAATTAAACCCAACCCCCAGAAAGTTGAAGCGATAAAGAAGTTTGTTGCTCCAACAACAATAAAAATGCTACGATAATTTTTAGGTCTAATGAATTATTATAGAAAGTTGTGAAAGACTTTGCAAAAATAGCAAAGCCTCTTACTAGTATATTAAGAGGAGAAAAAAATCCTAAGTCTAACAAAAAAATCACATTGACGACCGAACAAGTTGAATGCTTTGAAAAACTGAAATTGGTTTATCTTCTTCGGATATTTTGATTTATCCTGATTAAAGTAAACCCTTTGTGCTAACAACCGATGCTTTGAACTATGCTATAGGAGCAGTATTGTCATAGGTGAAATTGGTACTGACAATCCCATACATTTCGCTTCTCGATCGTTAACAAAAACCGAAGAAGCATATTCCGCTTTCGAAAAGGAAATGTAGGCTAAAATTTGGTCATTGAAAACCCTTAGGAACTATTTGTATGGAACTAAATTTAAGATAGTAACGGATCATCAGCCACTTACATTTACACTTTCACAGAAAATACTAATGCAAAATTAAAGAGATGGAAATCTTATCTCGAAGAGCACGATTATGAAACAATCTACAAGCCAGGAAAGTAAATGTCGTGGCCGACGCCTTAAGTAGAATTTGCTGCTCTATGACAGCAACCCAGCATTCGGCACCAGACTGTGGTTCGATATATTACCATCTACTAAAGGACCTCTAAATGCTTTTCGGCATCAAGTCATAATAAAAGAAGGTAATCAAAACGTAGAAATTAAGAACCTCTTTTCGAATTTTAAGAGAATAACAGTACATACAAATGATATGACTGAAAGGAATTTATTAAATATTTTACAAACGCAAAGATACAAATAAGATTAATCAATTCTACTATTAATTAACTAATTCAGAATAATAACGCCCAAGTTGTAATCAATAGGGGTTTAACATCGCACTTGGAGGATAGCTTGCAGAAAGTAAAAACAGCAGTAGATATTTTTGATAGTTTTTCAACGGAATTATATTCCATAAACATTCTAATGAACTTAAAATTCTTGTCTGAAAAGGCGAACATACTAATTGATAGCATAACCCTAGCGAAATTAGGAATTACGAACTCAAGAGTACTCAGTAAAAATGAAACAATTTCAATAATAGCAGACATACAGCATAATACCATTGACGCGAATACTGCCATAGAGAGTCTATCGTATACCACCACAAAAGTTGCTGTAAGTCATGACGAATTAGTACTTATTATTAGCGTCCCGCAACTTAAGCGTAGAGTATTCAACAAGATACAAATTTATCCGACAATTAACAATGGTAAAAGAATGTATATCCCTCATCCCTACTTCCTTACTTTCACTTACCAAACCTACATCGTCTCGACGCTTAACAAAAAGATGTATAAACCAGAAGAACTACGGCAAGATGACACCACATGCATAACGATGCTGATACAACAGAGAAATGCTAGCTGTGACTTCATCACCAATCCAACAGAAAAAGAGATATACAACTTAGACCAGTCCCACATACTTATCAATTCGGTAAAACTATTCACATTGGATACAAACTGCCTAGTAGAAAGAAGGAATCTCACTGGCTCTCTGCTAATCGAATATAACACATGCAATATTTACGTCAATGTAAAACTGATTTCAGCCAACATGACAGAACTGTCTGGTTTTCCTACTAGTCTACCAATACATGGAATACATGTTGCAGCCGTGAACAACGTGACAAACCTAAGCCTTGAACATCTACACATCCTACACAAAGACCTTCGGAAGGAAATGCAGAATATTCAGTTGGAAAGTAATAGTATCACATGGACTTGGCAATGGTTATTGGGCAGTTCATTCATCACTCCAATAATGGTCATCATAATTGGCATCGTATTTCTGTGCATAAAACGCCGCAACACCATCAACGTAGAAGTAATCACAACACCTGATGACAAACCGCAATGTATTCCAGAACCTAAAGGTTATCAACCAACTGACCCAAATCCAGAACCGTAGAGTTACCAACCACTAACATACCTTCACGTTTTTCGCACGGAGTCTCAAATTTAAAGAGGGAGAAGTTAACAACCTGCGTTGTCAACACAGCATTTCTAGTGTTGTCAACCGCCACCGGCCCGAATGCACACGATCAGCAAACAACGTCGATCAGCAAACCGTGTTGATCGTCTGACCCAGTTACCCAGTTAGTGATCGCCGAAACAGCAAAATAGTCATCAAGAATCGTCAATACCTTTCCCTTCCCCATCCAATTCCCAATAACCAACTTATATGTAAATCAAACTTAATAAACTCACTCCGATTTTGACCGCAGAACAAGCAAGTCTCGAGTCTCGAACAAGCAAGTCTGTGTCCGAACCCTATAGATTTAACTGGCGCCCGCCCGAATAGGGACCTCTACGTCTAAAGTAAGGTGATAAGTATTTTGAAAAAAAAACTGTACAACGACGAATAGAGGCACTAGCTAATTCGTTTCTGCACCGACCGAAACATAAGTGAGAATTAGTACAAAAACTCTACACAAAGTTTAAAGTGTCGTGTGAAACTAGCTATAAACCCAACCGATATACATTCGTGATACAAAAGTTCAGGTGAAGTAATATTAAAATAAACCTGCACAAGCTACATGAAGAGTGAAAGTTCCTGCACATCGTGACATCTCTCTCGATTGACGCCGAGGACCCGTAGTAGATCAATCATCCAAAAGGACCATCCGGAGCATCCCGCAAGCTTTCATTCCAATACCGGAACGTTACATCAACCTTCCTACTCGAGACACTACGTGGACATCGCTACGTGGACATCGCTACGTGAACAACGATGAGCTGCATTTTTTCAAAGTCTGCATATTGTTACTGTGAGTCATTACGAGTCAATTTAATTTACTTTAATATAATTTAATTTTATAACTGTGAATACGTGGTGCGAAAACAGTGAGCAGTGAATGTTAGGTACAATAGAGAAAATTTTAGATTGAATGAACTTCTCTTAATTAAAATTTGATTTGAAGGTGACAAGATTTCTCCATCATTTTTCGTAAAATTAGACGTTTTGAAATCCACTCAAAAAATAGAATAATGAATCCGCAGGAACAGTCTAGTTCTATACCAGTCGTACCATCCACCATGACTCATCATGAATACATTCAGTTAGGTAAAGTGCCAGATTTTGTAAATAACCTTCCTGAATTCCATGGACACGGATCTAGCCTTTCAAGATGGATTTTAGGAGTGGAAAATATTTTCAAAATTTATGAACGTCTTCCTCGTGATTCAATTGAATACCGCATTATCGTGGCAACAATCAGAAGGAAAATTAAAGGCGAAGCAGCTGATGTTTTGAATTCGAATTGTGCTTCATCGGGTTGGAACCACAATTTTAATCGTTTTTCTATGAGAAGTGTAAATCCGCAAGAAAAAATGTTCAGGCATTATCATCCAGGTTACAATGTAATGCAACAAAATGCAAATAACAAGCCAGTTCCTATGGAAGTTGACCCATCGTTTCAAGCAAATAAAAAACCACATTTTAACGCTAAAAACCCCCGAGCATCGTCTTCAATTAATAGACAAGCTTATGGTGTTGATGGAGATTCAAGAAGTTTCAGCACCGCTGCTCCTCTTGAATATGTAGTGGATTCAAAACCGCTTGATGAGACATATTGCCGAACAGACAATCACGATTATTTGTCGTATAAAGCTTCGGAAAACAATCAATCTACAGAGCTTATTTTTTTAGAATGGAACGCAAATTGGTGAACCGATTCCTTCCATATATCAATTTGCCCACCGTAACGGGAGATTACCCTTTTTTGATTCATAGTGGATCGAATATCAGTTTTATTTCAAATAAACTTGCCTCGAGTTATAAATTATCTAAACCATACTAAGTGTCAAACTATAATATAAAATCTGTTAGTGGAAGTTTTAACACTATGTATGCAATAGATATTGCATTTTTGCCCAAAATGTGAGGAAGCTTATCAGTTTTTAATTCATGATTTTGGTCCTTTCTTTGAAGGAATAATTGGCACAGGCGTTCTAGAAAAAATAAAGGCTGATATTTCTTTTGAAAATTGTTCAATGAAAATAACTACAGATGATGGAGAAAGATTTTCTATACCATATTTAAAATACCTTTTAAAAGAACAATAATATGGTTGATTTTCGTGTGAATGATCATTGGATTTCTTCCACTAAACAAAAAATTATGAAAATATTGCACGATAATTCATCAGTCATTTACGAACCTAATTTAAAATTATCATGTGCTACAAATGTTGAATGTATCATCAATACTACTGATGATATACCAGTACATCAACGCGTGTATCCTTATCCTGCCGCTTGCACAGAAGAGGTGAATATTCAAATAAAAAAGATTTTGGAAGATTGAATAATTAGACCGTCAAGATCCTCCTCATCCCCAGTTTGGATTGTACCAAAAAAGAACGACGCTTTAGGAAAAAAGAAATTCGTATGGTCGTAGATTACAGGAAATTAAATGAAAAGACAATAAGCGAAAGGTATCCCATGCCTGAGATAGCGTATGTTCTGGAACAATTAAGAGGACAACAATATTTCTCTACTCTTGATTTAGCTTCTGGCTTTCATCAAAACAAGATGAAACCGTCCGACATAGAAAAAACAGCATTTTCTATTAATAACGGAAAATATGAATTTACGCGAATGCCTTTTGGATTAAAGAACGCCCCGGCGATCTTTCAAAGAGCCATTGATGACGTTTTAAGAAATTATATTGGCAGAATGTGCTACATTTACATGGATGATGTGATAGTATTTGGAAAATCCTTGGAAGAACATTTGGGAAATTTGGACACGATTCTTAAAGCACTAAATGCAGCTAATTTAAAGGTTTAACTGGATGAGTCAGAATTCTTACACAAAGAAGTTGAATTTCTAGGACACATTATAACGAGTAGTGGAATTAAACCCAACCCCAGAAAGTTGGAGCGATAAAGAAGTTTGTTGCTCCAACAACAATAAAAATGCTACGATAATTTTTAGGTCTAATGAATTATTATAGAAAGTTTGTGAAAGACTTTGCAAAAATAGCAAAGCCTCTTACTAGTATATTAAGAGGAGAAAAAAATCCTAAGTCTAACAAAAAAATCACATTGACGACCGAACAAGTTGAATGCTTTGAAAAACTGAAATTGGTTTTATCTTCTTCGGATATTTTGATTTATCCTGATTAAAGTAAACCCTTTGTGCTAACAACCGATGCTTCAAACTATGCTATAGGAGCAGTATTGGCATAGGTTGAAATTGGTACTGACAATCCCATACATTTCGCTTCTCGATCGTTAACAAAAACCGAAGAAGCATATTCCGCTTTCGAAAAGGAAATGTTGACTAAAATTTGGTCATTGAAAACCCTTAGGAACTATTTGTATGGAACTAAATTTAAGATAGTAACGGATCATCAGCCACTTACATTTACACTTTCACAGAAAAATACTAATGCAAAATTAAAGAGATGGAAATCTTATCTCGAAGAGCACGATTATGAAACAATCTACAAGCCAGGAAAAGTAAATGTCGTGGCCGACGCCTTAAGTAGAATTTGCTGCTCTATGACAGCAACCCAGCATTCGGCACCAGACTGTGGTTCGATATATATACCATCTACTAAAGGACCTCTAAATGCTTTTCGGCATCAAGTCATAATAAAAGAAGGTAATCAAAACGTAGAAATTAAGAACCTCTTTTCGAATTTTAAGAGAATAACAGTACATACAAATGATATGACTGAAAGGAATTTATTAAATATTTTACAAACGCAAAGATACAAATAAGATTAATCAATTCTACTATTAATTAACTAATTCAGAATAATAACGCCCAAGTTGTAATCAATAGGGGTTTAACATCGCACTTGGAGGATAGCTTGCAGAAAGTAAAACAGCAGTAGATATTTTTGATAGTTTTCAACGGAATTATATTCCATAAACATTCTAATGAACTTAAAATTCTTATCTGAAAAGGCGAACATACTAATTGATAGCATAACCCTAGCGAAATTAGGAATTACGAACTCAAGAGTACTCAGTAAAAATGAAACAATTTCAATAATAGCAGACATACAGCATAATACCATTGACGCGAATACTGCCATAGAGAGTCTATCGTATACCACCACAAAAGTTGCTGTAAGTCATGACGAATTAGTACTTATTATTAGCGTCCCGCAACTTAAGCGTAGAGTATTCAACAAGATACAAATTTATCCGACAATTAACAATGGTAAAAAATGTATATCCTCATCCTACTTCCTTACTTTCACTTACACAACCTACATCGTCTCGACGCTTAACAAAAAGATGTATAAACCAGAGAACTACGGCAAGATGACACCACATGCATAACGATGCTGATACAACAGAGAAATGCTAGCTGTGACTTCATCACCAATCCAACAGAAAAAGAGATATACAACTTAGACCAGTCCCACATACTTATCAATTCGATAAAACTATTCATATTGGATACAAACTGCCTAGTAGAAAGAAGGAATCTCACTGGCTCTCTGCTAATCGAATATAACACATGCAATATTTACGTCAATGTAAAACTGATTTCAGCCAACATGACAGAACTGTCTGGTTTTCCTACTAGTCTACCAATACATGGAATACATGTTGCAGCCGTGAACAACGTGACAAACCTAAGCCTTGAACATCTACACATCCTACACAAAGACCTTCGGAAGGAAATGCAGAATATTCAGTTGGAAAGTAATAGTATCACATGGACTTGGCAACGGTTATTGGGCAGTTCTTTCATCACTCCAATAATGGTCATCATAATTGGCGTCGTATTTCTGTGCATAAAACGCCGCAACACCATCAACGTAGAAGTCATCACAACACCTGATGACAAACCGCAATGTATTCCAGAACCTAAAGGTTATCAACCAACTGACCCAAATCCAGAACCGAAGAGTTACCAACCACTAACATACCTTCACATTTTTCGCACGGAGTCTCAAATTTAAAGAGGGAGAAGTTAACAACCTGCGTTGTCAACACAGCATTTTCTAGTGTTGTCAACCGCCACCGCCCGAATGCACACGACCAGCAAACAACGTCGATCAGCAAACCGTGTTGATCGTCTGACCCAGTTACCCAGTTAGTGATCGCCGAAACAGCAAAATAGTCATCAAGAATCGTCAATACCTTTCCCTTCCCCATCCAATTCCCAATAACCAACTTATATGTAAATCAACTTAATAAACTCACTCCGATTTTGACCGCAGAACAAGCAAGTCTCGAGTCTCGAACAAGCAAGTCTGTGTCCGAACCCTATAGATTTAACTGGCGCCCGCCCGAATAGGGACCTCTACGTCTAAAGTAAGGTGATAAGTATTTTGAAAAGAAAACTGTACAACGACGAATAGAGGCACTAGCTAATTCGTTTCTACACCGACCGAAACATAAGTGAGAATTAGTACAAAAAACTCTACACAAAGTTTAAAAGTGTCCGTGTGAAACTAGCTATAAACCCAACCGATATACATTCGTGATACAAAGTTCAGGTGAAGTAATATTAAAATAAACCTGCACAAGCTACATGAAGAGTGAAAGTTCCTGCACATCGTGACATCTCTCTCGATTGACGCCGAGGACCCGTAGTAGATCAATCATCCAAAAGGACCATCCGGAGCATCCCGCAAGCTTTCATTCCAATACCGGAACGTTACATCAACCTTCCTACTCGAGACACTACGTGGACATCGCTACGTGGACATCGCTACGTGAAGCAACGATGAGCTGCATTTGTTTCAAAGTCTGGCATATTGTTACTGTGAGTCATTACGAGTCAATTTAATTTACTTTAATATAATTTAAATTTTATAACTGGTGAATACGTGGTGCGAAAACAGTGAGCAGTGAATGTTAGGTACAATAGAGAAAATTTTAGATTGAATGAACTTCTCTTAATTAAAATTTGATTTGAAGGTGACAAGATTTCTCCATCATTTTTCGTAAATTAGCGTTTGAAATCCACTCAAAAAATAGAATAATGAATCCGCAGGAACAGTCTAGTTTATATACCAGCGTACCATCCACCATGACTCATCATGAATACATTCAGTTAGGTAAAGTGCCAGATTTTGTAAATAACCTTCCTGAATTCCATGGACACGGATCTAGCCTTTTCAAGATGGATTTTAGGAGTGGAAAATATTTTCAAAATTTATGAACGTCTTCCTCGTGATTCAATTGAATACGCATTATCGTGGCAACAATCAGAAGGAAATTAAAGGCGAAGCAGCTGATGTTTTGAATTCGAATGTGCTTCATCGGGTTGGAACCACAATTTTAATCGTTTTTTCTATGAGAAGTGTAAATCCACAAGAAAAAATGTTCAGACATTATCATCCAGGTTACAATGTAATGCAACAAAATGCAAATAACAGGCCAGTTCCTATGGAAGTTGACCCTTTGTTTCAAGCAAATAAAAACCACATTTACGCTAAACGCCCCGAGCATCGTCTTCAATTAATAGACAAAGCTTATGGTGTTGGATGGAGATTCAAGAAGTTTCAGCACCGCTGCTCCTCTTGAATATGTAGTGGATTCAAAACCGCTTGATGAGACATATTGCCCGACAGACAATCACGATTATTTGTCGTATAAAGCTTCGGAAAACAATCAATCTACAGAGCTTATTTTTTAGAATGGAACGCAAATTGGTGAACCGATTCCTTCCATATATCAATTTGCCCACCGTAACGGGAGATTACCCTTTTTTGATTCATAGTGGATCGAATATCAAGTTTTATTTCAAATAAACTTGCCTCGAGTTATAAATTATCTAAACCATACTAAGTGTCAAACTATAATATAAAATCTGTTAGTGGAAGTTTTAACACTATGTATGGCAATAGATATTGCTTTTTGCCCCAAAATGTGAGGAAGCTTATCAGTTTTAAATTCATGATTTTGGTCCTTTCTTTGAAGGAATAATTGGCACAGGCGTTCTAGAAAAAATAAAGGCTGATATTTCTTTGAAAATTGTTCAATAAATAACTACAGATGATGGAGAAAGATTTTCTATACCATATTTAAAATACCTTTTAAAGAGAACAATAATATGGTTGATTTGCGTGTGAATGATCATTGGATTTCTTCCACTAAACAAAAAATTATGAAAATATTGCACGATAATTCATCAGTCTTTTACGAACCTAATTTAAAATTATCATGTGCTACAAATGTTGAATGTACCATCAATACTACTGATGATATACCAGTACATCAACGCGTGTATCCTTATCCTGCCGCTTGCATAGAAGAGGTGAATATACAAATAAAAAAGCTTTTAGAAGATGGAATAATAGACCGTAGAGATCCGGCTGGACATCCCAGTTACAGGACATCCCAGGAAAAAAAAAATTCCGTAGGGTCGTAGATTACATGAAATTAAATGAAAGACAATAAGCGAAAGGTATCCCATGCGTGAGATAGCGTTATGTTCTGGAACAATTAAGAGGACAACAATATTTCTCTACTCTTGATTTAGCTTCTGGCTTTCATCAAATCAAGATGAAACCATCCGACATAGAAAAAACAGCATTTTCTATTATAACGGAAAATATGAATTTACGCGAATGCCTTTTGGATTAAAGAACGCCCCGGCGATCTTTCAAAGAGCCATTGATGACGTTTTAAGAAATTATATTGGCAAAATGTGCTACATTTACATGGATGATGTGATAGTATTTGGAAAATCCTTGGAAGAACATTTGGGAAATTGGACACGATTCTTAAAGCACTAAATGCAGCTAATTAAAGGTTTAACTGGATGAGTCAGAATTCTTACAACAAAGAAGTTGAATTTCTAGGACACATTATAACGAGTAGTGGAATTAAACCCAACCCCCAGAAGTTGGAGCGATAAAGAAGTTTGTTGCTCCAACAACAATAAAAATGCCACGATAATTTTAGGTCTAATGATTATTATAGAAAGTTTGTGAAAGACTTTGCAAAAATAGCAAAGCCACTTACTAGTATATTAAGAGGAGAAAAAAATCCTAAGTCTAACAAAAAAATCACATTGACGAACCGAACAAGTTGATGCTTTGAAAAACTGAAAATTTATCCTGATTATAGTAAACCCTTTGTGCTAACAACCGATGCTTTGAACTATGCTATAGGAAGCAGTATTGTCATAGGGTGAAATTGGTACTGACAATCCATACATTTCGCTTCTCGATCGTTAACAAAACCGAAGAAGCATATTCCGCTTTCGAAAAGGAAATGTTGGCTAAAATTTGGTCATTGAAAACCCTTAGGAACTATTTGTATGGAACTAAATTTAAGATAGTAACAGTCATCAGCCACTTACTTTTACACTTCACAGAAAAATACTAATGCAAAATTAAAGAGATGGAAATCTTATCTCGAAGAGCACGATTATGAAACAATCTACAAGTCAGGAAAAGCAAATGTCGTGGCCGACGCCTTAAGTAGGATTTGCTGCTCTATGACAGCAACCCAGCATTCGGCACCCGACTGTGGTTCGATATATATACCATCTACTGAAGGACCTCTAAATGCTTTCGGCATCAAGTTCATAATAAAAGAAGGTAATCAAAACGTAGAAATTAGAACCTCTTTTCGATTTTAAGATAATAACAGTACATACTAATGATATGACTGAAAGGAATTTATTAAATATTTTACAAACGCAAAGATACAAATAAGATTAATCAATTCTACTATTAATTAACTAATTCAGAATAATAACGCCCAAGTTATAATCAATAGGGATTTAACATCGCACTGGAGGATAGCTTGCAGAAGGTAAAAACAGCAGTAGATATTTTTGATAGTTTTCAACGGAATTATATTCCATAAATATTCTAAATTAACTTAAAATTCTTGTCTGAAAAGGCGAACATACTAATTGATAGCATACCCTAGCGAAATTATGATTACGAACCAAGAGTACTTAGTAAAAATGAAACAAACGCAATAATAGCAGACATACAGCATAATAACATTGACGCGAATACTGCCATAGAGAGTCTATCGTATACCATATCTATCTATCGTAATCTGACGGTTAGATACAATGATTACTATCGAGAAAATTAAACGCACGAAACGCCAACCGTTATCAAAATCATAAGATCGTGACTTTCATAACACCGATCTGGTGTGTCGGCAATCGCATAATACGTACTGACTCGTATAGGTGATATAATTTACTGATGAATTTATACAAATCAGTAATCCACCAATGATCCTAATCGTGTGATTTTAAAGGCTATGTAATACTATGTATTGAATGTTTTGTTCTCTTGGCAAAGCATGCCGTCGTCTTAAAATGATTACAGGAAATGTTCCGCATGTTCCGCAGAGCTGCTACCTGGCCGACAATCAAAATTTGATTGTCTTACAATTCATCGAACATTCTTTTTATCGTAAAGAAAAGTCTTCTTCCTTAATTTGTCTGTGTCTCCATGTCGACTTCCTTGCGTTGTTTCAGGTGGCATTGTCCCTAAACTTACCTTAACACATAAGATCGCCGGGGCAACTAGTCGATTATACTTTTCGATCGATATACTTTTCCTGGAAAACAAGTAGCACGAATTAATTCTAGAGCTACCGTAGATGTGTTTCCTGTACTTAAGGAATTCACTCTAAAATACAGGCCCCCAAAAATTATAGTGATGGACGGAGAAAAGTCTTTCAATTCCGGTGAAGTCGTATAATTTTTAAACACCTTCAATATCAAACATTTTGTAACTGCCACTGCTAGAAGTGAAATGAATGGCACAGTCGAAAGATTTCACTCTACGCTATTGGAATTATATAGAATTTCTAAAACCGAGAATCCGCTTATGACTTCTATAGATTTGAGACAACTTTCCTTGTTCAAATATAACAATTCAGTACACTCTTGTACTAAATTTACCCCTTTGCAAATAATTACTCCTTCAAGAAACAGTTCATCGATAATTGAAAAAGTAGCTGAAAATTTAAAACACAAGCAAGGAATTGATTTAAACCACTACAATAAAATACAAAAAAATAGAAATTCAAGATTCAGCGCAGGCATTTATGAAAACAAAACGTAGATTGAAACAAGTTAATCCCTGTAAAAATTTAAAATAAAGAAAATAATAGAATAACGGTTACTACAGACAATGGACAGAGATCCATAAACAGATGGATGGATCCCCATAGCGATCGGTCAGCACGTAAAGCTAACAAAAATGGACTACGTACCCATTGTAGCGTTCGACAGAGGTACAGCTAGAATAATTAAAGGAACTTATTAATTATTATGTACACCATTTTAAAGTGTCAGAAATGCAAAACGAAATTAATTCACTGTTTACGGATTTTAAGAACGTTGAAGAGACTCAATTCCGCCTATAATTACAGCACAATTTGAACACGTTACGGAAATGTTAAAATCCTTGATTCCAAGACGAAGAAGTGCTGGGATACAGTTTGTTGCGAATTGCAACGCCTGACCAGCAATCAAAAAGAAGGCGAGTGGATTCTTTAGTATACTTTACTTTATTTTGCGAAACTAAAATTTCGTCCGCTTGGCCCGCTGGTCAGGATCAAAAGAAAGGACCTTTCCTCGTTATCTCGATCGTCACGCCAGACCACGTCATCCTTCGCTTCGGGTCCGTCCGCCGATGTCGTCCGAAGCAACGCGCCCCCTCGTGGCCGGTAGCACAAGCTGACAAAAGGCGCACGTGCCGTCCTCCAATGATCGCGTCGTTACCATAAAGTGACAGTCCACCAGTCGTTTTGCTGTGCTAAACGATAACCTTTTGCGCGACGTTTAGCGTGACCAGCTTAACCACCGGCCTCTCCAGCGTTGTACCGCGTGCTGTCCTTACGACGACCCGAAGAATGATTCCATCTCGAGACGGAATGACACTTTCCACTCTTCCTCTCGGCCAACAGTTCCGCGGGTTGTTTTCGTCCAACGATAATAACGACATCTCCGGGTTGGATCGGTTTATGTGGTTCAAACCATTTCGTCCTTCTTGTCAGGGTTGGCAGGTACGATTTTACCCACTTCTTCCAGTAGCCATTCATCCTGGCCTGCACAGCTTTCCAATTCTGCTGCAAGGCCGCGGGAGAATCGTCATGCAGAACCAAAGGTTTCGTCCCTGCGGAAGATCCTAACAAGAAATGGTTTGGGGTTAACGGCTCATCATCCTCACCATCGACCGGAACGTGCGTAAGCGGGCGAGAATTTAGCATATTCTCTACTTCGATGAGCGCTGCTGTCAGTACCGCGTCCGTGGGGTGCCTCTCCTTCAGGGTGCGAGTCAGCATCCGTTTAACCGATTGAATCATTCTCTCCCATGATCCACCGAAATGGGGAGCTGCCGGGGGGTTGAAGGTTCTTCCATGAAGGCGCTGCGGGTGTCTCCCGGTGCCTTTGAAGTAGGGCGTATTCCTCCGGAAATGCATTTCTCTGCACATCCCTTATGACGACTCGTTCAGCTTCCTGGATTTCCTCGCGATGTGAGAGGACCTGTCGATCTCGGTTTGTTATTCAAAATCAGGTTTACATACCGACGGACATAGGCAATGGTCCGAACAAGGCGAGTCCAGCGTGAAAACCGTTCGTAGGATATGAACGTGTTGTGTACAGCGTGAGCGCCACAAGCATTCTCTTCTTCCGTAATTCTTTTGTGGTTCCCGATGGTGTTCTGAAGGGGACGTTCCACTCTGTTTCAGGTATGTGCAGGAACTCCGGCGCAAGAAACCATCGGTTGGAAGCGAGATGATGTTTTAGGTTGGTCCACTTCGTCGCTTCATCGGCTACATTCAGCTTGGTAGGAAGCCACCTCCAATCGTCAACAGTAGTTGTCTCCAGAACTTCAGCAACCCTGTGAGCGACGAAAATAGAGTACTTACGATGATCCGCATTTATACAGTCTATGACGTCAGTCGAGTCTGTCCAAAAATAGTGACGATGAATTTCATGTCGATGAGCACTCTGTATCGACGAGGCTAATCTGCATCCCATCACGGCAGCCTGCAACTCTAGTTTTGGAACGGATAAATATTTAAGCGGAGCTACTCTTGCTTTTGCCCAACCAAAGCCACTCTATTTGGCCATCAAACTCGAATCTGAAGTACGCGACCGCCGCGTAACCATCAGCACCTGCATCGACGAACACGTGGAGTTGAAGACACGATTCAGCAAAGGGTGTGATCAGCCGGTAACATCGTGGTATGGTAATGCCTTCCAGATCCGGCAATCGTTGCATCAGGAATCCCACTTGCACTGTATCTCGTCCGGTACTTCATCATCCCAGCCAAGATTGAGGCGCCAAACTTCCTGAAGCAGCACTTTCAAGTAGAACAATACTCCGGCAATCAAGCCCAAGGGGTCGTATATGGACATCAGGGTCCTTAGCATCTGCCTCTTAGATAAGGGTTATCTTTGCGTGCCAGTTCGAGGTGTCTTATGCGGGATAGTTTGAAGCTGAAAACTATCATTTGCAGTGTCCCACCACATTCCCAGCACTTTCTCCGGCTTCAGGCACGACTCAAAATCCAACTCCTTTACCGCTTCTGGGTTTCCTTGCACTGCTGCAACAACACTGCGGCTGTTCGACAGCCAATTGTGTAACCGAAACCCTGCGTTAGCATGAATGTGGCTCACCTGGTGCGCTAGATCGACGGCCTCCGCCTCGGTTTCCAGGCTTGTCAACATGTCGTCCACGTAATGCTCCTCCTTGATGCATTGGACCGCTCGAGGGTATCGGGATTGATACAGTTCGGCATTCTCGTTTTTGACATATTGCGCCGTACAAGGAGAACAAAGCTGCACCGAATGTCATCCTCAGCATGACGTACTCCTGCGGTTCTGCACAGGTGTCGCCCCATCGCCATAGAAAACGCTTGGCTGTGCACGTCGTCACCGTAAATCTGTACCTGGTGGTACATCTCGCGAATGTCAGCCGCCACCGCGATCCTACACTCGCGAAAACGAAACAACACGGTTTGTAGCGGCGTCAGCAGATCTGGTCCGGTCAGCAACTTCTTGTTAAGCGAGACACCCTTCACTTCAGCCGCTGCGTCCCAAACCAAGCGGATTTTATCTGGCTTGTTAGGGTTAGTAACAGGAAACACAGGTAGGTACCACTTCCTGGGATAAAACACCTTCAGCTCGTCCGTTCCTAGTTGCCTGACATAACCTTTCGCCAAATACTCCCTGAGGATTCGGTTTACGTTGTCGGCGAGATTCGGATCTCGTTGCATTTTCCGCTCGAGACACTCCATCCTTGATGCAGCCATGTGACGGTTTTCCGGCATAAAAGTGTTGTCACTCCGCCATAGCAAACTGGTTGCGTACCGCCCATCGATGTGCCTCGTGTTGCCTTGCAGGATCGCCCAGCGCTCGTTGATCTTCCTTCGAAAGCGATAGCTGCTTGGCGGGACCGTAACCGTCGACCTCAAAATACGCTGCATCATACGATCTGCCCTTGAGATGGCTCCTTGGCAATCGCAGATGTGGTAGCTTGACTCTGGCTGCACTAAATTCGAATCGTTATCGTAGTCTGTGCACTTACCAAATATGAGCCATCCCAATCGCGTCTTGGTAGCTGTCGGTTGTCCCGCACTTCCTTCTATCGTTTTCAGAGGTCTCGTCAGCCTATACTGGTCGATGCCTATCAACAGGCGTGGAGAAGCACTTTCATATGACTGTGCTGGAATCGTCGCGAGATGCGTGAACTTGCGTTTTAGCTCTTCTGTATCGACCGACTGTCTAGGGAGTGAAAGCCGGCTAACCGTCCGCACATCGGTCATCGAGTAAACGGGCGCCTTTTCTTCGACACTAGACACCTGCACTGTCACTCTCTGCGACTCGCGTTCATCACGTTTCTGGCCAGCACTGTACAGCAGACATAGCGGATCGAGAGTACCGGAAACTCCTAGCTCTCTTGCAAGCTCCTGCTCCATCAGCGTCACCGTCGACCCCTCGTCTAGCAACGCGTGGGTGTAAACCGGACCGCTCTTCCCATGAAGCATCACCGGAACGTATCGCAACAGCATGCTGTCTGTTCTCGTACCTGATGATTAATTTCAACCGGTCGCTCCTCACTGGTGGTACGATGTAATTTGCGGTGATGTTTAGCCACACATCCTTGCAGACCGCATTCAACACGTACCGAGCACGGGCCGTAGTGCTTTCCTAAGCAACGTTTACACAGTTTTAAGCTGCGTACCTTTCCCATCTGCTGAAACACTAAGCTGGTTAAAACTATACACTCACCAACCGCCACACACGTGTCCTTATTGCACACCGCACATGCTCGATTTCTGCTGGACTGGGTTACATGCGTTTCCACATGTTGCGCGTGAACCTGTCGTGTTGTCGTCTTCTTCTTCGGCTGGGGGGGAGTTACCGCCATCGCTCCATCCGTCGCCTCTTGAATCCATGCACCAAAGTCGTTCAGCGTAACACCTTTCAGCTGCCGCCTGTGCATTCCCCAGCTCCATCGTAGAAACGCGGGCATCCGGTCCACCAGCTCTTGAAGCAACGCTGCATCGTACAGCCTCTCGGACGCTCCTTTCGTCTTGACGGTCGCACAAATCTCTGCTACCAGCTCACCGTACTCGATAAAGCTATCTAGGCGCTCTGGTTTCAGCGCCGGTGCTTCGCGTATTTGCTCGAGGAGCGAGTTAACGAGAACGTCCGCTCTGCCGTAGGACTTTTCCAATGCTGCCATAATTTGATCCAAATTATCCGCTTTGCGTAGGCGGCTTTGCACCATGCGTAGCGCTTTTCCTCGCAACGCACCTTGCAGGCGAAGGATGTTTTCGTCATCGCTGAATCCGAATGTGCGCGTCGATCTTTTAAAGGTTGACAGAAATAGCGGCCATTCATCGGGATCCCCAGCGAATGAAGGGAGTTCGCACCGGACAGCCTGACGGGCAGCTATTTGGCTCTGACTTAGTTCACCATCATCGGTTACCGTAATCCGCTTAGCCGTTGAGCAAGGAAGCGGTTTATCCGGAGAAAACGTGGTCTGCCCGCGGTCCTCACGGAGCCGTACCACTTCAGCTTCCTTTTCTCGTAACGCCTTCAGAATTTTAGAATGTTGCGAATTGCAACGCCTGACCAGCAATCAAAAAGAAGGCGAGTGGATTCTTTAGTATACTTTACTTTATTTGCGAAACTAAAATTTCGTCCGCTTGGCCCGCTGGTCAGGATCAAAAGAAAGGACCTTTCCTCGTTATCTCGATCGTCACGCCAGACCACGTCATCCTTCGCTTCGGGTCCGTCCGCCGATGTCGTCCGAAGCAACGCGCCCCCTCGTGGCCGGTAGCACAAGCTGACAAAAGGCGCGCGTGCCGTCCTCCAATGATCGCGTCGTTACCATAAAGTGACACAGTTGGAACCGTCTGGAAATTTATAGCTGGTAGTCCAGACGCAAACGATTTAAGATTAATCAACTATTCAAATCTACTATTAATCAACTAATTCAGAATAATAACGCCCAAGTTATAATCAATAGGGATTTAACATCGCACTTGGAGGATAGCTTGCAGAAGGTAAAAACAGCAGTAGATATTTTTTATAGTTTTTCAACGGAATTATATTCCATAAACATTCTAATGATCTTAAAATTCTTGTCTGAAAAGGCGAACATACTAATTGATAGCATAACCCTAGCGAAATTAGGAATTACGAACCCAAGAGTACTTAGTAAAAATGAAACAAACGCAATAATAGCAGACATACAGCATAATAACATTGACGCGAATACTGCCATAGAGAGTCGATCTTATACCGTATCTATCGATCTATCGTAATCCGACGGTTAGATACAATGATTAGTATCGAGGAAAATTAAACGCACGAAACGCCAACCGTTATCTAAATCATAAGATCGACATTTTCTTAACACCGATCTGGTGTGTCGGCAATCGCATAATACGTACTGACTCGTATACGTGATATTAATTTACTGATGAATTTATACAAATCAGTAATCCACCAATGATCCTAATCGTGTGATTTTAAAGGCTATGTAATACTATGTATTGAATGTTTTGTTCTCTTGGCAAAGCATGCCGTCGTCTTAAAATGATTACAGGAAATGTTCCGCATGTTCCGCAGAGCTGCTACCTGGCCGACAATCAAAATTTGATTGTCTTACAATTAATCGAACATTCTTTTTATCGTAAAGTAAAGTCTCTTCCTTAATTTGTCTGTGTCTCCATGTCGACTTCCTTGCGTGTTTCAGGTGGCATTGTCCCTAAACTTACCCATAAGATCGCCGGGGCATCTAGTGAAGACATTATGTTTCCCTGCAGGAAACCACGGCAGATGAGCAAATCTGGCCAAAAACTCGTATCCCGTTGACTCCAGTGTGTTGTCCTAAGACGCCAAATTCTTAGCTTGACTGGAACGAACACCCTACTGAACAACGGCAGGGCTGTGCATTCCATCGCGTACAACTGCAGGTACAATAGAGAAATGGTACTTAATTAAAAATTTTAGGATAACAGTTGTAATGATCAGAGCAAAGTTTTTTTTTTACAGGGAGGGGAAACCTTCAAAAGGCTAACACGTGAAACACGTAAAGGGGGATTCACAACTTTAAGAGTTATGGGAAATGGTGCTCTGTCAAATCGACAAAAGTTCACCTTCTAAATACATACATCTTGGTAAAAAGGTAAAATAGAGTCCCAAACAAAGATTTGACAGTTCGAAAATGGTCAGGTCTATTGCACACGCGCTGCGTGTTTTGTCAATCGGAGGGGGGATGTTTGTTTACATTTTGCATTTGGATTGTTATTGTGCAGGGAAGTGATCGTTTATTTTCCTCGACCTTTTTTAAGATTTGTGACTAATTATGCGCCTTTATTGGTTGCTGTTTGGAATTATTTCAGTTATATTCTACGATACGTTAATGATACGTCGCATACATCTAGTGAAAACGTGTTTAGGCTGCGCGTGGACACTTTTCTGCTTTGCTGCGGACCGGTTCAACTGCCGGTCGGATGTTTGTTACCGGAGGATGCAGAGGTGGCTGTTTAAAGCAACAGTGGCCGCACCGTAACCAGCGCTAGCATCTATGACGATGCGCCTTAACAGCCGGCAATTCTATCAGTATGCGTTTCATACTGGTGTACTGGTGGTACAATGTGCAACCGAATTCTTTCCATCGCCGGAAGCAGCAGCATCCCGTTGGATGTTTGCTGCCGGATTATGGAGCAGTATAGGTTAGCTCCTAGATGTTTCTTACCTTTGGCTAAACCGGAGAAGAGCCCCTGTTCTATATTAAAAGGAATCGCTGTGCTGTCGGCATGTGCACCATATCATACCATTGTATGATTGTGCACTTGCATGCAGACAAAATTTGTGTTGATAAATCTCGTGATAAATGTGATTAATTAGTAATAAGAGATGTGATCGTACACCTAACGCGGTCGTGTTTTAAACATATTTTAGTGTGACACATCCGAAACCGTTTTGTACTTAGGCTCTAGTGGATCCGAGTGTGTTGTATTCTTTAACTTTTTAACGGATGTAACGTTATGCAATCACCGGAAAGGATCGGCGGAAGGCTATCATACAGAAAATTACGTACGATATTCATATATCTGTCCTGCTTTACAAGCCGTCTACCATGCTGATCGATTTCCTTGCAAGCTGGGCAGGTCATTCTATTTTAACATTACAGGATCGCAGTCTAACACATGGCGGTAGGTACCGGCTGCGTTAAGGTAAAAGGTTCGCGCCTTCGTCTCTGATTCTACTGGAATTTCGAACCGTTGAGCAGTTCGTACGTTAATGAAACGGACTGGATAGCTTACTGGCTCAACAACTAGCGCCTAACAGTGGACCTTGTGCTTGCTGAACTTGTGCTTGTAGCTCATAGTTGAATAAGACGGACAGCCTGTCTTTATCCATCAGACTCCTAATCATTTCTTTCCATCCATCCGAAGAATTTTTTTTATCAAAAATTGAATATACAAGTCGTTTCTGAATTCTGAAAAATATTTTTTTCATGCTCACCTGCCTGATCGTGTAACCAAATTCCATACCTAGGCACCACCTCTTGAAATAAAGACAAACGATGCCACTTCATACATTTTTCAGATTTTTTTCAATATCCACCAATGCAGTGTAGTCATGAAAACTGATGAGACTCTATAATAAAATGAAATGATAAAATAAGGTTTTATTGGAACACATAAGTGTTAGCAAACTGAAATGAAACATTGGATTGGTCTATTGAATTGAACTTTGGTTTTTCTAATCATTTACTCTTAGTTGTGTTATTCTAAATCCGACTCTATGCTTGGCTCCTATAGGTTGGTGGCATTTCGTGATGGGAATCGAGGTTGTTCATTAAAGACTATGTTTTCAGCAAGTATTAAGGAATTCAGTCAGTAATTTAAAATTTATACTGTCGAAGTGTCTATTTCAAAATTCCACGATAAAAGTTAGTTCTTACACCTATGGTAAGAATGAGAATAATGTTTGCTGTAGTTATTATGCCGCTAAATGTTCCGTATGTTTGCTATGCTTCTCTATGTACCACATTACCAGACAAGATACTGGGGAACTTTTTTTTGTATTCTATACATGATTCTCAGGGCAAGAACGAGTGTCCTGATTACAGCAGAAACATTGATATTCTTCCTGTATATGTATTTGAGACTTTTCTGTATTGTCTCTTATTTTTTGAGAAATGCATTTAACCCTCTCCATAAGCTATTATTTCTTAGCGTATATACAAATGCTAGTTATAATTACTTGGACGCAGAAAGGCAATTAAGTGGTTAATACTACCATGCAAATACCAAAAAAAACCCTCGAGTTTGTAAACGTGCATTTTTCAGCCCGAATGGCATACGTAAATATTCATATTGTCCGTCAGGCGTAACGAACGCTGTATATTGGATGGAATTCTCATCCATTTTAACCTGATGAAAACCGCTTTTCAAATCAAGTAAAGTGAAGTAACGCTTGTTCCCCAAATGTTCGAGACATGTTTCAATCAGTGGCAAAGGGTAGTTATCGCGAATCGTGATCTTGTTCAAAGGCCGATAATCTACACACTTTCGGATTTCCCCGTTCTTTTTTCTTACCAATACAAGTGGCGAGGCATAAGGTGAATTACTAGGACGGATTATGTTTTTCTCGAGCAAATTTCTAATAATTTCTCTAACTTGATTTCGTTCAGCGTAAGACAAACGTCTCGGCTTGCAAAATATTGGAGTGTTGTGATTCAAACTTATTTTCATTCCTTGCTCCGGTGGTAATTTTTGTTCTGAAGGAAATTTACAGTAACATTCTTCAACAGCTCTAGCTACCAAAGAGATCTGTTCCTTTAGAAGATCCTTGCCTATATCAAATGAGGGATTGGTAATGGATGAATTGTCTATAGCGCACATTTCCAGGAAAGTATTCATTGCGCAATTATCTTGAGGAAACGTCAATAATTTGGCTGGTTGTCCTTTATCTACCTGTAAATCGCCCCACGATTCTTTCAGAATGCCTAAATCTCTGAGCTTCTTCACCACGTGTGTTTTCAGGGAAGGTATTTTCGATTTCAATTTATGCTTTAATAAGGCGCTTTCATCGTAAATATGACGTTTAAATATGGCTAGAGAAATGTTTAATTTCAGCATAAGGTTCCTACCTATAATAACAGGCCATGACATACAATTTTTCGGTAAGATAATAAACTCATGTATTTTTTCATTATTTTGATGTTTAATTCGACAATCAGTTTGTCCAAGCGATAGTAGCGCACTGTTACCTAAACCGCAATATCCTGAATTTTCCGGTTGTTTCAAGAGGCATGGAGGAACCAAATTTTCATTTATAAAACTTCTGGGGCTTCCTGAATCGAAAAGAGATAACACACGTGGAAGGAAACTGTTTGGCCCGCTTAAAGCTAAAAACGTAACACATACCTCCTGCATGGCTTGAATTTGTTGTAAAAAGCCCGAGTCCTCGTTTGTTGGATTCACAGCGGCGGCTGGTATTTTACTACGGCTTGGACATTCTCGATGTGAATGGCCCGTCTGTGAACACCGAAGGCACGATCCATAGGGACGTTGAGGTCGTTGACATTGGCTCTGATAATGCCCTAGCTGCAGACAGTTGTAGCACTTTATTTGCTCGCTGTTACCCGATGCGTTGCGAACATATCGTTTATCCGTTGGTGCAGATGGTGGTGGACGGCGTGATCGTATTTCTTCATATCTCTTTAGCATAGGTAGGAGATCATCCATTCGACGAGCGGCGAAACGCATAGCGGCAGTATTGACCGGATCATCTATTCCTTCGATAATGATGTCAATCAGTTCACCTTCAGGGATTTTTGCTTTTCTAGCAATGCTCTTCATATCGATGAAGTATTTGATGATCGATTCTGTTGTAGACAGGCGGCGGCAACGTAACTGGTGATACACACTTTCAACAGAGTATTTTTGTTGAAAAGTGTCGATGAGCGTTTGTTTCAGAGAGCTGTAGTCGAATAGTCCCGACGAACGAGCAATTTCTTGAGCTGTCCCAGAAAGCAGTCGAAGGGTTGTTACCAGCTTCTGTTTTTCGTCAACGCTGAGCAATCCAAAAACTCTTTCCAGTTCTTCGAACCACATCACAATATCGACGCCATTTTGTCCGCTGAGCGGGGGAACCAAACTCTCGATCGTCTTAAAATCAGGTTCGTTTTTCTCTGCTTTGCTTTGTAGTTTCATCTCCGAAACTTCCTTTTGTAAGACCAGCAGCTTTTTCTCTAGCTCTAGCTGATCTATTTTTTCTTGAAGTGCGATATTTGCCACACTGTTGTCCTCGGCCAGGTTGTAGTATCCATCTCTAAATATATAAATATTATTTACATGAACTGGTAAGCGGTTGAATACCTCGAACATATGCCTTGAAAATGCAATGTAACGTATATTTCGGAACAAAGAAGTATTTTGATGTAAGTTATGCCTCGTTCAAATGTCAACTGATTATTTACTGACTGGTTTTTCACAGAATCATTCACAAAATTTCGTACCATACACGCGAAGCTTGTCTTTACGGGTTGTTGTATTTATAAATATTGAATTCTATCATGATTTAGTTATTCTTAATATAAATTAATTTTTAAATAGAGCTCATGTCTACGATACGTTTCATCTGACTAATCAAACTAAACAAGCATCTGTTTTTGGGAATAAAACAAAAGCTTGATGTTTTAGATAAATGTGATAGTGACGTATCGTGCTTTTTTGGCATGCTATTATGCTGTTGGTACGGTCCGGGGGTGTGCAAGACTGACTATCATCCAGTTACCGGTAACAAAAATCATAGAAAGCTATAGAAGGCCAAATAGACGAGTTAGAAATTGTGAATTTGGGTTTAAGTTTTTACGATCGACGATTTTGTTTTCATTTTTTTAAATTTATAATATTACATTCTATTTATTCAATATTCATTCCAGTTTTTTATAAGGCCTTCCTTATATATTTTCAAAATTGGATTTGGCATGGAAGATGCTCAAAAAGTTGGAAAAATATGGAATAATTTATTAAATTATCTTATCAACATACTTCGGGGGAGAGCCGCGGAGAAATCTAAGAATAATGTCTTAAGAGGTGTTGTAAGAAACGTGTGCACTGCTTGATTGTTCTTTTTTGAGGGATATTTATTCCTATTCTAGACCCATAGCATGCATTCCATTAATTCATTCGATCGTGATCGCCTTCGGGAATGGCATGCCGGTTGCTTATAAGGTGCAAACAATCGGTTTACATGAATAGCTCAAATCAAGATTCTATTGTGAAAATAACACAATACACTTTTATAGTCTTCTTCTTTGGCACAACAACCTCGAGAGGTCTCGGCCTACCATTTCTGGCTTTCTGTGACTTAATTTTACCCGTAGAAAAGGTAGTCAGCCTTACGTACGGATGACTTTTATAGAAATACTTAAAAATAATATACTGATTAAAATAGAGCAAAATAATCAGTCAATCAAAGCGAGCTAGGCACTTCACTCCTTCAATATTTGAGTCTTTTCTAGAAGCAAAACAAAAAACCCTTAAGCTCGTGTAAGTTAGTTGTGTTTTAAAAGCTGTTAATTTTGATGAATTCCTGAAACTTTATTGCTGTATTATACTTTACTTTCTATAGGTTTAGCTTTCTGAAAATTGTTTTTGCTCTTATATGGTAGGTTTCCGATTCCGAAAGGTACTCGTGGAAATCTATATTTTTAAAATGTCAAATGATCTCTACGCTTATGTATTCATCCAAAAAAAAATCTTTGGTTTCCATCAATTTTATTTTTGATACATTTTAATAGTGCAAAAAAGGAATAATTAAACTGTGTGTAGAATTGTGACGTAAGTATAACAGGTGTATTTAAAAATAAAATGTTTTATGATTTTTCAAAACTTTTTATTGATTTATTTTAGAACAAACAGGTGTTAGTATAACTCTGGTGAGGCCATATCTGAACCACTTATCTGTCCCTTGTAAATAATATTTACATGTTTGGAGATGGATACTACAACCGAAATAATAATTAACCTAACACATAATTGTGTATTTGCATGGTAATTTAACCACCCCATTGTCTTTCTCATCTCAAGCGTTTATAACTTATATTTGTACACAGTCAAATAAATAAAAGCTTCTCATGCATAAAAAAATAAATAATAGCTTATGAAGATGGTTGAAAGCGTTTCTCAAAAAAAAAAAATGAGACAAATTCAAAACTGGTGCACATAGATATGCTTGATGAATATCAACTTTTCTGCTGCATTCACGGAATTTTTGTCTCCTTGATGTCCTGAAGTACATGATTACCTAATGAAAAAAATGCATTTTAATTTTTCAAAATTGTATCGATTCAACTTAAATTGTTAGTAAAATAAATATTTCAAATAACCTTACGTGTGTGTTTTATTTATTTATTTTTTCATTTGATTGTAATATAGTCTTCAATAGCGGAGCATAAGGTAGCACAGTATGATCCGACTTATAGATCACCTATCGGCATAAAAACTACTATAAATCTTATTCTCATACCTACCATATACGCAGAAAAATTTAAATTCAAATCGGTACAATGGTTTTGGCAAAGTGTAGCAATAAACAATGCGAGATTATTGATTTTGAATTAAATTTATTGTTTCTTTAACAAGATTTACATTTTATAGAGACTCATTTAAAAAATTCGTCTCATAGCCATAATGAATTGCAACCAAGCTATACCCAAGAATTAAGAATAACAGAGCTACAACACACCTAGCAGTAAATGTTTGAAAAAGTAGAATTTGTTAATGAATATCTTTCACATCACCCGGAAGCGCCTTTTGCCGCAAGAAGAAAAGGTTGGATTAGCCATTAACATTTAGTATGAAAATACTTTCAGAAAATTCTCAGTAAACACGTGGCTGAATGATACGCGACGAATAAACACGACTGAGAAGGCTTTGGATAAAAATCTTTCATGACATTTCATATGTTAGAAACATCAGACCATTCGCATTCCACTTTTTGGAGCGTACATATGTGTTGATTTGGTTTCACAAAAATTGGAACAAAAATTACTTGGAATAGTTTTTCTTTTGCTTTAAACATTTATGAAACGTAATGTTTCATAAAATTTAAATGATTTAGTTATTCAGGACGATGTTTCATGCTTTAATAAAAATTTATAACTTGCTTTTTGGTCGGACCCAACTGGCGTCACTTTCGGCTGTACATCCCATTGGTAGAATGATGGTGAGAACGTTGATGTAACTTAGTAACAGCATGAGCCCGCTATTGTGACTCTGGTTCTATATCAGGATAAATTAATTAATAAAGATATTGTATCTGTAAAATAAAAATTAAACAAACATCGATTTTGACATAATTAACCTATGCTATATTATGAAACCATGAGTTGCCAGTGAAGTATTGCTAATTTTATTTTTACTAGATAAGATTATCGTTTTGTAGCATTACGGCGGGGCCGTTGTACATGAATATAAAAACAAGTTTTGTTACTTAAATATCTTACAATTTATTTTACATACTGGGTAATATTTTGGACTCTTTGATCAACAGTTGGCATATGTATGTAGAACATCAACGCATTGGAATAATGTTAATGTTAGTTCGATAACGAACCGTTGTTGAACCGACCATGCGAAGGAATGGTCGATTCGGAGATCTCCGCGCAGATTCCTGGCCTTGTCAGAGTTGCTTGAATCAGGCGGCTAACCTTTTTTCCTGGAAAACCAAGAGAAGTTTTTAGCGGCGGACTCGCACTTCACTAACTCGGCGTGGACAACGGGAATGCCGTAGCTCGATCAGACGATTAACCTTTTTTCCTGGATAACCAGGAGAAGTATCTAACCGTGGTTCTTGCTTGGCTTATTTCGCCTAATTCTTCCGACGGAGTGGGGAGACACCAAAGTGCGTAACCAATTTCCGGAGGGAAGGCAAAGGTGAAACTTACCCGATTCTGTATGGATACCCAAACAATGAAACACAAGTTTCTTCGTTGAGGTCTGGATTACAAGTCGATTTTATTCTTAAAAAATCCTGTCTTATATACTAAAATTCTATGGGAAAAGAGCATGAAAAAGCATTACATCGATCTCTTTTATCCTAACTCGGTATGCCGATGCGTTTGATACCTGCCTGACGTCGGCTAGTGTAGGAGATCGTATGACCTACGCTCCTATTTATTTATCTTTTATGACCACGGGTAATGCATCGTGCTTCCGTGGTTCAGATGCGTATGCCTATTTTACTATTGCTTATTGCCTGCGCGTCGTTTGTTTATTCATCAAGTTGGTCTTTCCTTCACTGCCTTACGACCGTGCCTTGATCTTCGCGCAGGTCCTTTTTTCGTGAAACTAATCGCGCAACGATAACGTATGCGTTGGGTTCTAGCGTTAACCCTTTTCGGCCTGTGTTCTTCACTTTCGTATTTTATTACAAGGCCTGAGTTTACGATTACCATATGTCGAGATTTGTCCCTTTTTCGAGATATTTCCGATAACGCATCATAATCTTGTCGCTCTGTTAGTTTAGGGTTTTTTCCTAAAATAATATTTGCCGGTGATAATTTATCCTAAACAAAGATATTTAGTTATTTAAAGTTTTTCATCTAACTCTTACATGCCTGTCAGTTTAGCTCAATTTTATTTTGTCGCGTTCGCAACAGTTAATGTATTGAGCACTCGAGTAGTTTTTTGTGCAATAAACCAAAAAAAAGCATTGAACGATTTAACATAGTGCCGGAATTTAATAGAAGCCGGCACGTGTAGCAAGATCCTTTAACGAGCAGATTGGGAATAAATGCTAGTGAGGTTCGAAAAATAAAAGAAATACAGCAGAGATCATTTATGCGCTTCTATTTAATGTTATACGTCTGCATTCAATTAAAGTTCAATTGTTTGCTTCTTTTTTAAACAAGCAACCATTACAATAAACCGTGGTAAATAGATAGACTTTCAATTTAAATCGAGAACTAGAAAAACCAAAGTTCAATTCAATAGACCATCCAAAGTTTCATTTCAGTTTGCTAACACTTATGTGTTCGAATAAAACCTTATTTTATCATTTCATTTCTATAATGTCTCATCAGTTTTCATGACTACACTGCATTGGTGGATATTGAAAAAATCTGATAAACGTATGAAGTGGCATTGTTTGTCTTTATTCCAAGAGGTGCTGCCTAGGTGCGGAAGTTGGTTACTAGATCAGGAAGGTGAGCATGAAAAAAATATTTTTGAAAGTTCAGAAACGACTTCTATATTCAATTTTTGATAAAATTTTTACTTTTTCTTCGGATGGATGGAAAGAAATGATTACGAGTCTGATGTATAAAGACAGGCTGTCCGTCTTATTCAACTATGAGTCTGATGTATGATGTATAAAGACAGGCTGTCCGTCTTATTCAACTATGAGCTACTGTTCAGCAAGCACAAGGTCCACTGTTAGGCGCCAGTTGTTGAGCCAGTAAGCTAGCCGGTCCGTTTAATTAACGCACGAACTGCTAAACGGTTCGAAATTCCAGTAGAATCAGAGACGAGGGCACGAACCTTTTACCTTAACGCAGCCGGTACCTACCGCCATGTGTTAGACTGCGATCCTGTAATGTTAAAATAGAATGACCTGCCCAGCTTGCAAGGAAATCGATCAGCATGGTAGACGGCTTGTAAAGCAGGACAGATATATGAATATCGTACGTAATTTTCTGTATGATAGCCTTCCGCCGATCCTTTCCGGTGATTGCATAACGTTACATCCGTTAAAAAGTTAAAGAATACAACACACTCGGATCCACTAGAGTCTAATTACCAAAACGGTTTCGGATGTCTCACATTAAAATATGTTTAAAACACGACCGCGTTAGGTGTACGATCACATCTTTTATTACTGATTAATCACATTTATCACGAGATTTATCAACACAAATTTTGTCTGCATGCAAGTGCACAATCATACAATGGTATGATATGGTGCACATGCCGACAGCACAGCGATTCCTTTTAATATAGAACAGGGGCTCTTCTCCGGTTTAGCCAAAGGTAAGAAACATCTAGGAGCTAACCTATACTGCTCCATAATCCGGCAGCAAACATCCAACGGGATGCTGCTGCTTCCGGCGATGGAAAGAATTCGGTTGCACATTGTACCACCAGTACACCAGTATGAAACGCATACTGATAGAATTGCCGGCTGTTAAGGCGCATCGTCATAGATGCTAGCGCTGGTTACGGTGCGGCCACTGTTGCTTTAAACAGCCACCTCTGCATCCTCCGGTAACAAACATCCGACCGGCAGTTGAACCGGTCCGCAGCAAAGCAGAAAAGTGTCCACGCGCAGCCTAAACACGTTTTCACTAAATGTATGCGACGTATCATTAACGTATCGTAGAATATAACTGAAATAATTCCAAACAGCAACCAATAAAGGCGCATAATTAGTCACAAATCTTAAAAAAGGTCGAGGAAAATAAACGATCACTTCCCTGCACAATAACAATCCAAATGCAAAATGTAAACAAACATCCCCCCTCCGATTGACAAAACACGCAGCGCGTGTGCAATAGACCTGACCATTTTCGAACTGTCAAATCTTTGTTTGGGACTCTATTTTACCTTTTTACCAAGGTGTATGTATTTAGAAGGTGGATTTTTATCGATTTGACAGGGCGACATTTTAGTCGAGTTATGTCAGAGTTTGTTTACAAAAACATATGGTATGGGGCAACAAACATGAACAAACAGCCTCGATTCTCAATCCCTTGAGCAATTTCGCTAATTTATGGGTCATTTTCGCATATCAAATGTTGTTCCACAGAAGATTGACGATATTTGGTTGCATTTTTCGTCAAAAAATCGCAAGCGATACCACCACCGGCGCCTCCTCCGACGCTGCCATCACTCTTCTCAATACCCTTCCCCTTGATCACCAAAGAACTGTTATGTCAGGTCGAGAAAAATTTGCTCTAAACAACTCTACCTTCTATATCCATATACCTTGCTTTTTACCCACCTTGGTTGTGCCTGGGCATTTATGTCACTGTAGAAGTGTCGAGCTGTCATTCTGTGCGCGTGGCACTCTGTGCAAAGTGCGCTCCGTTTTTATTTGGTAAGAAAAAGGTCGTAAAATTGTGCTTGAACCACCGGATATTGTGCACAATGAAGGTAAAATGTAAAAAAGTGAAAACGGCTCCGAAATCGGTGAAATAAAGTGTATAAAAGTGGCACATGGTTCCAGCACATAAGTGCGGTAAGCAGACTCAGATGGACACAGTTTCCCCGGTGATAGTGAAGCGATCGGAGAGCGGTTTGTGTTTCAATTTAGTGATAAATGGCCAATAAAGTGGCTTCAGTGAAGAAACTGTGGATTTCCGCTGCTTTTAGGACGAAATGTAGCGTGTGTAAGTTGTAGGCCACACCAACAACAACAACAACAACCGTGAAAGTGGGTTGGCACTCAATTTCTCGGGATTTCCGGTTTGGAAGTGAGTGAAAACGGTCGATAAGGAGGCCAAAATGTTGCGCAAGCCGAAAACGGGGTAAAAATCGGCCAACTAGTGCGAAAGCTACGCGGTCCAAAAAGTGCATCAGTAGTGCACTGTGCATCAGTGGTGGGGGGAAGCAGTGTCGGGTGTTTGTTTTTGCGGCCAATTTCGCACGGATCGGTCCGGAAGCGGTCCTTTCCGGCGTGGTAGTGTGCAATCAATTCAACGAACCCAAAAAAACCGCAGTGAAATAAGTCTTAAGTAGGCTAAATAAGTGAAAAAACGGAGAAGGCAGAAGTGTGACAGTAGTGTGACAGCACCACGTGGCGGATATACCGCGTTTAATGCAAAAGTGTAAATAACTTGCTCATTTATGGATCGAATTGATTGCGGTTTGAATTTTAGTGATGTGAACCGATTGTGAAATCCGTTTCCGTCGGAAAAACGGTGGAAATTCGAACATTTATGGAAATCGTTAATTTGGCGTTTTCGGCTTCCGAATTTTGACACAAGCAAAAACGGATTCCTATCAGACAAAAATCGCCAGTACCCAAGCGACAAAAAATAAAGCTGCTCGAATTGCAAGCAGCTTTTCTGGTAAAATCGGAAATGTGTCGGAATAGCTGTTGGTGGCTGGGAGGGTTTGCTGGGACATGTTATAGGTGCTCAAAACTGCTCGAATTTGGTGATTTGAGCCAAAAGTGCCAGGTATACTTTGGTGTAAGATTATTCGTCACAGCGTCTTAGTGAGTGGATTTGAGATCGCGAAAAGTGCTCGATTTTTTTCGAGCGTTTTTGAATTAATCAAAGCGTTTGCGAGTGCTGCTTTGTTATTTGAATTATTCGGTAGCTTTAAAAAAACTGCTCTAAACTGCTCGAATATCCAGACAGGTGCATATAGTGCATGATATATACGTTGGAGTGTGTGTTTACTGGTTCAGAGTGGCTCTAAGAGTAAAATGAAGTGTGCGATAAGTGCTCGATTTTTAAGCACTGCTGGAGTGACACAAATCATCGGTAAGTTCGTGTATTGGTGTTTGTGATGCTAGGTAGGGCTAGAATAACTGCTTGAAACTGCTCGAATTTGCTGAAGGTGTTTGGTAGTGACCGTGCAGGTGACAGTTGTGCTAGGAAGGGGCTTTAACTAATCGTATTGCGGTCAGTGCTCGTCACTGACGTCATTGATTGCGTCATTTCAGGATTACGACGGATACCGGCATTTAAACGCTAATTGGGTGGTCGGATGGGTCGCTGTATGTAAGTATTGTGGTAACCGTTTTATGTTTTCGCCTTGCTGCTGTTCAAAGCAAAAGTTTTATTGTTCAAGCCGAACTCGCAATGTGAACCCCATTTTCCGTTTGGTTACTTTTTTGGCTGGTTAAAGGTAATGATAATCAGTAAATTGCACATTTTTTCCAAATGCAATGTATCTATCCATGTATTTACTAATTTAAGATGGATGCGAAGAGCTGGACGGTAATAGTAACGAACAAATACAGTCAGCGATGGCAAAGGAGATGTTGCGGAAGCGTATAACAGCCCTGGGGGTCCAGATGGATGTGATGAATGAGAGAATGGACAAACTCATCGCAATGTCGCAGCAAGGGGAGAAGAGCCAGGTCGTTTCTAATACTAGCCCACCTTAGCCACCTGTTACCACCTCTGAGACAACATCGCTGCTGTAAATTATAAGCAACGTGCGGGCGACGCCCTCTAAGTAATGATATGGCTAAGCCTTTTTTATTGTATGCAGTGACGGATAATAGAATAAGACCACTTCTATACCCGATTTTCAAACAACTGCTTTCAATATTTTTACAAAGTATGATTATAATTGTTTGCATCATTATTATTAGTATTATTAAACAAAACTTTGGAAAAAGCATCCTCAACATATTTTGTTTTTTTTTTTGTCAAAAATTCACAAAACATTGACATCTATCGCGAAGCCAGTCAATAAAAATAAACCACTGGTTTGGTTATATCGACCAATATATTTATCTACTCGAATTGGCATCGCGAACGCCTACCGCTCACGAGTCGATAAAAAGATAACGATCGATATAAATACTGATCGAGTAGTTACGCTATCTGTCAAATTGGCTGTCAAATCTCTGGTTTGTTTACAAATAGCAGTACAAGATTGTTATTGCTAGTGGGAAACGTTTGGTTAAAAATGTTTATTGCATTATTTTTAACGGATGATGGTGATGATGATCATACAAATCTTGCAGCATACTGAAGGCATTTGTTACCAGGCATTTTGAATTACCAGATAAAACGTAAGTGAAAACATGTGTGGTGGAAGTGACCATCGATTGCATTGATACGTGGAAGGATGCTAGGAGGTGTACACCCTGAAGACGGCAGTGGTTTACAGTATGGCTAGTCAGGTGGTTACTGGCTCTAGTTCCCGGAGAAGCGCACACTGAACTTTGATGAAGAGCCTTCCGAAGGGTGTCGCAGAGCGCGTGTCGTATGTCGGGTGCGTGCGTGGCCCGGTATTAGGAGATTGAGTGTTCCGTTGGTCATTACGTTACTGGTAGCTTGCCAGCAACTTAAATTATGCGTGTTGTGTACTAATCCTTGTTGGATGAACAGCCGTTGCCTATTTTTAAGAGTGTTCATGATTTTAAGTTTTTCAATATTATTACATTACATGTTGATTGTTTAGATTTATTCAAAATTCGAAATTCATTGAAATTCTCGGCAAAATCATGAGAAATTTTTTGACGTAGCACATAAAGAGTACAATTTTTTTTCCTAAATCTAACGTAAGCTCTCAAATCCGACTCCGTACCGTTTATCAACTGGTTCGTGGCAGTAGATAAATATATCGATCGGTAGTGCCAAACTGTGTCGTTCGCGATGCAAATTAACGACTTTTTTAACCACTGCTCGACTTTTTCCTCACGATTTGTATGACGGGCATGACAGTTGTTACCATCGTTTTACGGGTTGACAAATTTGTTGCGTTGCGATACCATTCCGCCATGATAGTCGTTATATCGATCGATATATTTATCGACTGATGGTTAATTTGGTTGGCGATAGGTGTCATTGAGTAAAAAAACTTCAATGGAGTTAACAAAAATTGAGACTCAAAACAATTCAACTTTTTTATAACAAAGCTAGACTATGTGAAGGTTGATAATACAAAAGAGCGGATGTCCAGGACTATAAAAAAATTTGGTCGATTTTTAAGTGTGATGAATAGGTTTACTTTATTGTATAAAATGTTTTGGTCATAGTGTCATGAGAGTAACACAACGATGCTTAAAATCGATATATCGTTTGATTCAATGATTTTTTTTTTTTTGCATTTTTGCTGACATCTGAAACTAAATTTTGCAGAAAAAAACTTAGTTGATCCTTTGAAATTTGGCTCCATAGCCTCAGCTTTACGTTCGTTAAACATCAAGCCTGACAATGTATAATTTATCAAAAACTGATTTAAATTCCTTTGAAATTCAGTATTTTGAATCACGTATCTAATAATTGTATCATTCACCGTTCTCACCGCTCTTTCAGCTTAGCCATTAGATTGTGGGTGGTAAGGTGGTGATTTGCTGACTTTAATACCTTATGAATGTTACGTTGATTTTTACTTCCCTGAGTTGAATAGAGGCCCATTGTCTAACACTATTTTTCCTGGCATTCCTAAACATGTAAAAAATGTATCTTGCTCTTGGATGAAAAGCTCTGCTCTGATACTTGTCATGATTTTAGCTTCTGTAAACAACGTTAAATTTAACTTTACTTTGCTTTAAGGCAGAAGTCCGACACAAACAACGATCTTGTCCGTTCGGCAGGCGGTTTCTGAATGCCCAGCCGCCGGGACGTTTTCTATGTATTTCCACTTGACATTTCTACATCAAGATGTGTACAGATATATACAAACATAAGGTACTTATAAGAATGGGGGCCTACACTTGCATGAATTTCGTGAATCTATCTACAACTATCACTAGTGAGCTATTCTCGAAGAAACAAAAATCTACGAGTATTCGCTCAAGTGGACTTAAATTTTCTTGCCATTTTGTTGTGAATGCTTCTTTCAGTATTATTTGTCTGGAATGACAAATTAGAGAAAAATAATGACGTTGTTCGATAGCTCTACTGGTTTCTTTCGGATCGTTGCTGTGACTCGCTTGGGGTTTACCTTAAGACTAAAATTACAAATGTATTCTATCTTATTTTATTTACAATATTACACGAATACTAATGCCTATCCTGAACCTGAACTATACAAATATATTTACATTAAATTCATGTTAATCGGGTTGCCTACTCATATGCGCAACATTCCCGACCGCCCAAAATTCCCAATTTTAATCGTAACTATCAATATCCTCTCACTTTCATTTTCGAACTAACTAGCCTTAATTCTTAATTTCCTTCCTTTGAAATTGCAACTCTCATTTTAAACAATATTTCCTCCCAATCGTAGTTCCTCAAAATTTAAATTTCGCATTATTCTCACTTCATTTCTTATGTTGATTATTCATTCCTTTCAATTATTTGAAACATAAGTTCCCTCTCTCTATCTCTCTCTCTCTCTCTTGGTCAATGTTATTCAACCGGCAAAATACATATTCTTGCAACTGGTCTTTTCATATCAGTTGTATTAGCGGTTCTTAACGTTACCACACGTACTACTCCGTCACTGCCTGGATGAACTGCTGTAATTCGAGCAAGCGGCCACTTTGTTGGCGGTACGTTGTCCTCACGCAACAAAACCAGCATACCGGGCACTATTGTTGTTGCCGAGCTATTCCATTTCGTTCTCGCCTGGAGCTGTTGCAGATACTTTGTCTTCCATCTAACCCAAAACTGCTGCACTCGTTTTTGAACCAAACGCCAATGATTCAGTCGGTTATCTGGAACGTTCTTCAAATCGATTAAGATCATTCTGCCAAATCGTCTCGAGCAAGTCAGGTTTGGTATCGGCTCCACTAAAAACGTAAAAAATTGTGTGTAAAATTATTTGTCCGTTGTGCTTCCCTGCATCAATCGTTTGTTTGTGTATCATTCTATCCGTACTTACCATCTCCTTGCTTTAACGGTTGTTGTATGTGTCCTAATTTGGTCGATTTTGTTTAGCCTCGCTCAGCTGTTTGTTGTTGTTTATTCCGTGGGCTTGTGTGTTGCGCTGTGTGTGTAAATGGCTCCTGTGTGTTCGGCCTGTGCAGCGGATGCCTCCGTGGCCAATGATGTGCTGTGCTGCTGCTTTTGTGATGCGGTTTGTCATAGAAACTGCACCTCAGTTCCTGATGCCGTTCTTCAATGCATCAGCCCTTACCAAAATGTCCACTGGAGCTGTTCCACTTGCACTGTAACCGTTGAAAACCGCCGCAGATTGCCCACGAAAGATGGTAGCTTCCAAGCGGGCTTCCAGACGGCGCTAGATTCCATTGTCGCGTCGCTCAAAGACGCCATTCTGCAGCCTCTCACTAGGGAGATTCGCTCTCTGCTATCTCCTCGGAAGGCCGGCTTAACTCTTGTCTCTCACCAACCAGGTACTGATCATGGTGCGCCCACCTCCTCTCCGATCAGGCTTCCTCCTATCCTTAGCACCGACCGTCCTTCTTCCTATGCCGCGATTGCAGGACAAACCCCCGCTCCGAGCCTTGTCGGAATTTCGGGCACAAATGCGGTGACGTCACCTAATCTAGTAGCGACTCAAGCGCGTAATCCTCGCAGATTTTGGTTGCACCTCCTTGGAGTTGCACACCATATCACGACCGACCAAGTGAGAGCATCGGTGATACGCCGTCTCAACACCGAGGACGTGCTTGCTTTCTCTCTCTTGGCTAGAGGTGTTGATCCAGCTTCTCGACGCTCTCTTTCTTTTAAAGTGCGTGTTCCAGATTCCTGTCGTGAGTTGGCTCTCTCCCCTGAAACGTGGCCTATTGGCATCCGTGTGAGAGAGTTTATCACCGCTACTCATCACGATCCAGTTAGACGTCCACCGGCTCCATACAATACTCCTGTTTTAACAGCTAGTAACTCTCTCATCGCCGCTCGACACCGTCATAGAGAGGCTCCCTACATCAACCGCACTCAGCCTCTCCACAGCACACCTTCCTCTCCTGGACACAGTTCGGACTTGACTTTGATCCACGCTACACCACTCACTTCACTTCCTCATCCCGCTCCCCCTAGCAAGCGTAAGAGAGTTCTAACTTGTAGTCCCCATCAGCAAACATTGGACCAATTCTTTCGTGCATAATTCGGCGCCCAGGAAAAAAATTTATGCATACTATCAGAACGTGCGGGGTCTCCGCACGAAACTCATTAACTTCCACCAGGCCTTTGCTGAATCTGACATATGTGTCCTGACCGAAACCTGGCTTGATGATTCGATCCCATCGTCGCTTCTTTTCGATGAAAACTTTATCATCTTTAGATGCGACCGCAACAATAGGAATAGCAACCTTTCGCGTGGTGGTGGTGTGCTTATTGCATGCTCATCACAACTTGCGGTCTCGTCGATCTCGTCACCATGCGCATCGTTGGAGGCGGTGTGGGTTCGCATCAACCTGGGGACCTCGCACCTGTACCTTGGAGCCATCTACATTCCGCCATACAGCAGCTCATCCTCATCTGTAATTGATGATTTGATGGAGGGCATCGGTGTAGTCCTGGGGCGCATGCGCTCCGAAGATAAAATTATGATTTTTGGCGACTTCAACATGCCGGGCATCTCGTGGACTGCTGATCCCCATAATAAACTGTGGCTTTATCCTTCCGATTTTAGGCAGCGGGATACGACGTTCATTGACGGTCTGAACTTTAACCACTTGAAGCAACTCTCAGGGGTAACTAACGGTAACGGACGTCAACTGGACCTGATATTTGGCAATTCCGCTGCAGCCGCGATCTGTGATTCAGTACACCGAGTGTCTTTGACGATTATTCCCGAGGACGCTTATCATCCAGCATTGGAGACGTGCATCACCGTCATCGCGTCGCCCTCTGATCGTCCGTCTCGTTTAGTTTTGACGCGTGAGCTGAACTTCAGGAAGCTCGACAACAGAAAATTTATTCGTCTCATCTCGACATACGACTGGAGCTCCCTGGACGCTGCTCCTAGTATTGACGAGGCTGTAGCCAAGTTTACGTCTGTGATTTTGTCTTTCCTCTCCCAGTGTTGTCCCTTTCGGACCCCTCCTCCAAATCCCTTGTGGTCAGATAGACACCTTCGTTCACTTAAGGCGGATCTTAAGCGTGCGCTTCGTGCGTATCGAATGCACCGCTCCACTTTTCACCTGCGTGTCTTCAAATACGCAGCATCTGCTCATCGCAGTTATAACAGGATCCGCCTTCGTACCCATAACGCGCGCATTCAATCCCATCTTTATACAAATCCTAGGTCATTCTGGAGATACGCCAATAGACAACGTGGATCCTCCGGTATTCCAACAAATATGTCTTTGGGCGATTGCTCTGCTTCCTCCCCGTTGGAAATATCTAATTTGTTTGCGCATCACTTCGATGGTCTTTTTGTTGATCCGACCCACTCTACTGCGTCTCTTGTGGCTGGGCTCTCGAGTGTTCCTCGGGACTGTATTAACGCTCATTCGGTGCATATCGACGAGCAGATGGTGCTCACTGCACTTTGTCAGCTTAAGCGCTCCTTCTCTCCTGGTCCTGACGGCATCCCTTCTTCTGCACTCATTGACGCTAGAGAGGCGATTGCTCCTGTGTTGATTCGCCTATTCACTAGGTCGGTTGATACAGGAGTTTTTCCCTCTCTTTGGAGATCAGCTTGGCTGATCCCAGTCTTTAAGAAAGGTTGCCGGACGTCCCCCTTAAATTATCGAGGCATCTCCATCCTCTGTGCAGCGTCCAAAGTCCTCGAGTCTGTGATCTACTCTTCTATCCTTCCTATTGTTTCCCCGTTAATCCCATCCTCCCAGCACGGTTTCGTGCCGAGACGCTCTACCCTGTCGAACCTTATGTCGTTGATGATCGATCTGTTTGCGCACACAGCCGCTGGTAGGCAGGTTGACGTCATCTACACAGATTTCAAAGCTGCGTTCGACTGTTTGTCGCATCAATTGCTTAATGCAAAGCTCGAGCGAATGGGTTTCGGTGGAGCCCTTCTTCTCTGGCTCTGTTCCTTTTTGAAGGACCGGTCGTACAGGGTAAGGGTGGATGGGGCTCTGTCGGACCCGTTCATCAGCAAATCTGGGGTTCCTCAGGGTAGTGTCTTGAGTCCTTTATTGTTTTCACTCTTCATCGCCGATTGCATTCAATCGCTTCCCCCTAACGGTTGTTTGTTGTATGCCGACGATGTCAAGTTTTATCTTCCTGTGTCTTCGTCCCGCGACTCCCGCTCCCTCCAATCCCACATAGATGCTTTCGCTGGCTAGTGCATATCAAACGGGCTCGTTCTTTGTGTCTCGAAGTGCTGTGTAATTTCGTTTGGTCGCTCTTCTTCCAAATATTTACACCAGTATCGGCTCTACGACTCAACACTTCCGCGAGTTTCCTTGGTCAGGGACCTTGGGGTGTGGCTGGACGACAAATTGTCCTTCGAGCCGCATCTCAACTCGGTCCTTGAGCGGGCTAGCAAGGTGTTGGGTCTAATCTCTCGTATGTCTACTGAGATTCGAGACCCGTTATGCCTGAGAGCGCTGTATTGTTGCTGGGTGCGTCCCATCCTGGAGTACGCCAGTGTTGTATGGTCCCCCGCTGGTGTCACCGCTATGAACAGGTTGGAGAGGGTGCAGAGGAAATATACGCGGATAGCCGCTAGACGTTTACTGAACGACCCCAGCACAACCTTACCTTCTTATTCGGAGCGGTGCCAGCTGCTGGGTTTGGTTAAGCTGGAGGATCGTCATGGTCATGCTCGCAAGTTATTTATTGCCAACATCCTGCTTTCCAACATTGACTCCCCCGCCCTTGTGGCAACTATCCCTTTATATGTCCCCTCCCATCGCTTACGCGTACGTCCTCCCCTGCTTATCCCTTTTTGTCGTACGTGGTTTTCCCAGAGCGATCCATGGATGCGCGCGTTATTAGCATTCAATTCGGTTGGTGATCTGTTTGACCACAATATCTCCATTAATTGTTTCCGCTCCCGTCTTTTGTCCTCTTTATCCTAAAATCTGTTTTTCTTTTCCTCACTAGCCATCTCTGTCTGCACCCTATATCCTCCTTACGTGTTATGTATGTTTAGTTATAAGATAAATTGACTTTGTAAAGCCCTTGAGGCAAACAATTTGAAAAAAAAAACAAAAATTAAGATTCAAATCGATATTAAGAAGATGAGATCCAGTTAAAAAATGTAATGGCGTTAGTGCTTCATAATCTGAAGGGTCACTCGATAATGGTGTGATCGGCCTAGAGTTCAAACACGATTCTATTTCCGCAGGAACTGTTGTCATGTCTTCGTATGATGCTGGATCATTCCCAAGAACTCTAACTTAGTAAAATTTCATAGACTTCACGGCCGCTTCCCACAATCCTCCAAAATGAGGGGCCCCAGGTGGGATGAATTTCCACCTAATTCTGTTTTCTGCGCTCCAAGACTGAATCTCCTCCTTCTGCTTCGGCGATTGAAAAAGCTCATACAGTTGACGTAGCTCGTTTGCAGCCCCCTTGAAGTTGGTGCCGTTGTCCGACTGCAACTCCGTTACTAAACCTCGTCGCGCTACAAATCTTTGAAGAGCAGCCAAAAACGCAGCAGTACTCAAATCAGACACTAATTCGAGATGGACGGCACGAGTCACAAAGCACACAAACACTGCCACAAATGCTTTGGTAGGAGCTCCTCTTCGATGCTGGGCCTTGATCCAAACTGGACCGCAATAGTCCACTCCTGATATTGCGAATGCCTCTGTCACTCGATTCCCTGGAAGGTCAGCCATTGGTTGGTTCACTTGCCTCGGCTTGCATTTGAAGCATCTCACACATTTATGACAAACTTGCTTCACAATAGATTTTGCACCAAGTAACCAATACCGTTGTCTTATTGCTGTTAACGTTGCTTGTGTACCAGTATGTAGGAGCTTAAGGTGATAATGTTTCGCCAACAGTTTTCCCAGCACATGATCCTTGGGAACAGCTACAGGATTGTTTGCGTCCATGCCTAATAGCGAGTTTTGGAGCCTTCCCTTTAGCCTGATGATTCCTTCAGCGTCGATGAACGGATTATATCCTCTCAGTGGGGATGATCGCGGTATTTCTTTCCCATGCCCCAAACATTTGATCTCCTTCTCGAAACGCTGCAGTTGTGCTAATCGAAACAGTAGTCGTTCTGATCACAGCCGTTCTTCAGTGGTGAGAAAGAGCGTATCGTGGTTAATAACTGAAGATTCAAGTTTCTGCTTCCTTCTTTAAACGCGTTTGCACGCCTTGTAGGAATCTCTGGCAATACCCCACAACGAGCCGAAGCTTGGTAAAGGATGAAAAGCGATCGAACAGCCAGTCAATGAAATTCTCTTCACTGCATGAAGAGACAATTAAATCCACCTTACGTTCTTCGCCTGTGGTTATTGCTCTTACTTCGGGCAATTCTGGCCATTTATCTCCAGCTTCCGATAGCCACTTTGGCCCCGACCACCATAGCGCAGAAGCGACTAATCGACTCGGCTCGCAACCTCTCGATATCAAATCGGCTGTATTCTCCACACCCGGAACATGTCGCCAAATACAGGCAGTGGTCAATAGCTTGATCTTTGCCGTGCGGTTGCCGACAAACGTCTTCCAAAGATGATGAGGGGACTGAATCCAATGCCACGTTGTCATAGAGTCAGTCCACAGGAAACAAGGGCCTTCACGTAATCGTCCCTTCCTCACGAAATCCCATAATCGGCTTCCCAACAACGCTGCACACAACTCCAGTCTGGCAATCGTCAACCGCTTTGCTAATGGTGCCACCTTGGATCGCGAAATCAGCAGCTGTACTATTACTTCTCCCGTTGTCGATTCGCTCCTCACGTAGATACAGGCTCTATATCGCTTTTCAGAAGCATCACAGAATATGTGATACTGAATTGCCTCGCTCGCACACACCAACCTTGGAAGCTTAACGTCTTGCAGCACATGAAATTCATTCGCCAGATTCATCCATTCACGGCACAAACTCTCCGGTAGTTCCTTGTCCCAAGGCCAGGAATTTCCATTAACATATTTCAGTCTCCAGAGTTGCTGCATGAAGATATTTGCCACCATCTAAACGGGGTCCACAAATCCCAAAGGGTCGTAAATCCTTGCAATTGCTCCCATTACATTTCTCTTTGTCAATGAAGCGGAAACCATGATCTTAGGAGCACGTACTCTTACAACGTCTGTATTGGCTTGGCACGATCTTCTTCCGGAATTCCATCTAACGCAGTCCTGCTATTTGATGCCCATTTCCGAAGTTTAAAACCCGCTCCAGCCAACAGTTCAACCACCTGCTCGCGAATGCTTTGAGCTCTTTCCGTTGACTCAGCTCCTGAGATGAGGTCATCCACGTAGAAGTCGTTAAACCATTTCATTGCATCCGGAAATTTGCCCATGCTGTTCTCAAATGCTCTCCGAAGAGTTCGTATGGCCAAATACGGAGCACACGCTGTACCATACGTAACCGTGTTGAGTCGATACATGCTCACAGGATCTGCTTCGTTAGACCGCCAAAAAATGCGCTGCAAGTCTCTATCCTTCTCCTCCACTAATACCTGACAGTAAATTTTCTCCACATCGGCTACCATGGCTACCTTATAAAACGCATCATGATAGATACAATGTCATCCTGCAGTTGTGGCCCGATCAATAGGATGTCGTTCAACGATTTTCCACTGTCTGTTCTACATGAGCCATCAAACACGACTCTGCATTTTGTTGTACTGCTGTCAAGCTTCAATACGGCATGATGAGGTAAATAGTATTTTATACCTTGGTTTCCATTCTTCTCATCTGCTATTCTCGTCATATGACCAAGCTGAATGTACTCTTCCATGAACTTATGGTACTCTTCACGTAGACATTCATCTCTCTCCTTTCTTCTTTCAACTGCTCCAAATCGTTTGAGAGATATTTCATATGACTCGCCTAATTCACGTTCGTAATCTGCCACCTTCGGTAATTGCACTATATATCTTCCATCCTCGTTGCGACGCGTTGTTTCTGCATACCATCTCTCACAAAGTTGCTCTTCATCAGACATCAGCTTCTCTTCCGGTATATCTTCTAGCTGAACCCATCTCTCCATTGCGGCATTGAAATTATCATCCATCGCACAACCCACGATGCTTTCGTTGAAACCATCCTTAGTTGGCTTCGATAATCTTCCACTGACAATCCAACCCAATCTGGTTTCGAGCAATTGGGGAAGATACGAAGCCAGTTTAATCCTTCCTTCTTGTAGCAAATCGGCAAACAATCTAGCTCCTATCAGCATGTCTATTCGTTCTGGTTTGTTAAAGGCTGGGTCTGCAAGAGGTATGCCTAATGGTAGATTCCACCGCTTCACTTCTACCATACGACTTGGATAGTCGGACGTTACTCGCAGTAACACTAGAAACTGCAGTGATACTTGAAATTCGGACACACGCGATCTTATTCTGGTAACTACCATGCTGGATGAAACAATAGGCACGGTGTCGTCTATTCCAGATAAAGGGCTCGATATTCGGACTCTCTTTAGTTTCAGTTGTTGGGCCAGCCGTTCCGTTATAAAGTTGGATTGAGATCCTTGATCCAACAAAGCTCTCGCTGGCAACTCCTCTCCATCGCTTCCGCGAATCAACACTACTGCCGTCGATAACCACACCATCCTTTGTGGTTCTCCGGATGCTCGGGTGGTATCATTAATCGTCGCAGCTTCCTGCTCTGCTGCTGTTGACTGTGAAACCTTTTCTGCTGACTCCTGAGCTGCTCGTTTACACAATAGCGTATGATGTCTTCCATGGCAATGCTTACACGTCGTAACATTCCGACAAAACCTTATTTGGTGATTTGGTGATGCTTGAAGATCTAAAACATAAACGTTGATTCTTCGCCAAAGCTTCTCGTTGTAGAATCGACATGCCATCGAATTTAGTACAGTTGTCTAACGGATGATCTGCCTTGCTAGCTGGACACGCCTCTTTATCGTTGCGCGATGAGCTGCACACGTTACAGAATATATTTGCGGTATTCTGTTCATTTTCTGGTCTGGACTGGTCACGACTTCGCTGGAAGAGCTTAGAAGCGGCTCTTTTGCCAATCACTCCGACGCTGTGCAGTGCAGTGCTGTTCAACACACGAATCCGTTTTTCGCAGAACTCCAACAATGCTCGTAGCAGTCGGTCAGGTTTTCCACTGCAAAATTTTCCCAGGACATTAATGTGGTCTTATCAAGCTTATACGTTACCAGTGTCGTGAGTGGCGTGTTCCAGTGTTGTATGGGTTCGTCTAGCCGTTTCATTCCTTGAACTAGCCGTCTTGTCTCATTCACAACCCTGGTCAATTCAGCCGATTTTCCAGCATTCATTGGTTCCAGCTGAATCAGTGCCTTGAAGTATTCTCTCCGCAGTATCTTGTTGTCGTCGTATCTCTGCAGCAGGGTCTCCCACGTTGGCATATAGCTTTTCTCCTCAAGTGGTACATGCTCGAACTGCAGTGCAGCTTCTCCCTTCAGTGACGCTAACAGGTACTGAAGTTTTGCCACCTCAGGTAGCTCTGGTAAATCATGCACTAATGACACAAAACGGTCCTTGCATGTCACCCACTTGGTAATATTTCCATCGAACGTTGGCAGTTCTAGTTTCGGTAAATGCATTTTCACACTCGCGGACGTTGTGTTTGCCATTGTACTATTCGCAATCGGATGCGCACTTTCATCGGTTCTTTGCAAATCCATAATGAATCCTCTCACTTTATGATATTTTTTGTAGAACTCCTTTCTTTCATTCTGCATCAGTATCCCGTCAATTTCTTCATCTTCAAATAACAATTTTTCTCTTGCATCCTCATACGATCGCTTTGTTTCCTCTAAAGCTTGTAATTGACTCTGCAATTCTCCACGATGCACGGAATTGTTGTAATTGTCTACGAATTCTACAAACGCTTCTATCCACGAAACTCGGTCTTTATACACCTTTAATATTTTTTTTATTTTGCTTTCCGGTGGCATTTTCAAAATTTTCTTTATTTATCCGCGCGATACACTAATTTATCCAACTGTCCTCTAATCTGCTAACTGACAACCGACGCCAACTTTACGCGCCCAAATTTTCTAACAGCGATGGTGTACTAAGGTCACTGACCGACACGACGCTAACTTTCGCACACACGTTACCACTTGCGATGGCGTACCTCACCTTCAACGGAAGCCGACGCCAACCGTATGCACATTTCAAGAAAATCGCACTTGCACGAGTTAACTTTTTCGAAAGATTTTCTTTCGTTCACGTTTCGTTCTTTCGATCACGTTCGGACGTGATTTTGCGGAGCAGAGAACTATGACCGTTTCAGTTTGCGGTTAGACGTAGAGTGGTTTATTTTCTAAGATTTTACAAAATATTTTGGGTCGGGAAGGAAGGATGTGGAAGGAATGAAAAACAACAAGAACAGGTAAGCGAAGGATCGTTGATGGTCCGAGGGTCGACGGCGATACCGGTTTTATCTCGGAATATGAATAATTATTTGTTTAGGACGGCGGAAGTGAAGGATCGCTTGAACGTGATCGTACTTGTTTTGAACGTTTGTTAACTTGCCCCTCCTTAGATTTGAGGCTCCGTACGAAAAACTTCCATCATTGTGGGCGGTTGAAAGTTTGGACTTATCTGGGCGTTTGGCTCGTTCTCTTCGCAAGTGTTATCGTTGTCGTTGTTTGAGTTCGGTGATATGGCCGGTTTCTGTCCGTTTATGTTGCTCACAACGCTTGTTATGGACCAATTGTTCCATGTGAAGCTTTTGGCTTCTAGCCGTATTTGATGCATTTCGCTTCTTAAATCCATATGCATTGTGTGTAGATGTTCTAGAGTAAGGTTCAGCATGTGGTTCTTCGATGTGACGTTTATACCATAAAGCGGAAGATTCAACGGCGATCCGTGAAGCTCAGTTTGGCTGCTGGAAATCTCTTCGTCATTAACGAATATGTCACATGATTGGTAGGATAGGAGAAAAGATCCTGTCAAGTTTCTCTTCTTAATACCACATGTTGTTTTAATAGTAAATTCTGCCGCTTAGTTGATCAGAATGTGTGTCCTATCGAGTTGGAGAATTTCCATCGCTGCTGGGTTTGTTATGAAGTCACATGTTGCTTGTTGTCCTCTGAGTATAGCTGGTACGCGAGTATAGCATTTTCCGTTATCTTCTTGTAGTTGTTCTAAGCAATAAATGTTCTTGTTAAAGTTCGGGACGATGAAAAGTTGTGATTTTAAGGATAGGTAAAATTGGTTGGGAACATGAACTTTCTTATCTTTATGCGTTATACCGTACAATTCAATTTTCTTATATATATATATATATATATATATATATATATGTATATATATATGTATATATATATATATATCGTTCGTCAATTTCGGGCAGCTAAGTATAAATAACAGTTCATTGTTATTTGTTGCTATTTTCGTAGTCACATATGATAGTGCTTCTGAAACTGTTTGAAACGGAATATTCTGTTTCTGTAAATCGTTCATTAACAAATCTATTTCACTTCGGTTTAATATACGAGGATCTACTATACCTAGTTTCCCTAGAGTAATACTATCTGCTACCAAACTCAATTTATCGAACAAGTATTTGAGATTAAGGAGAATGTTGAGGGAAAAGAATTCTATTGAAGAATCTCGTGACAGTCTAAGCGCATCTTTGATTGTTTTCAAAGTTTCTGTTAGCTGAAGCGTTAAATCCTTATTTATTTTCACTTGAACGTTATTATTCGTAATCAACCCGTTCAATGTAGTATTTATCAGGCGTAAATCATTTGCATCAGGACTTCCTGCAATGAATTTTCAAACAGTTCCTATTGTGTCCCATCTTTTGGCTCTATGAATCGGTATCGTATTTTTTAACATTTCATATGCATTTGAAAACTCTTGCTCTATCATGCTTGAAAATTGGGTTTCTTCAAGGGATTTGAACTCAATAGATAATACCTTAATTTCGCGTTGAATGTCCGATTTATTAAAATGATGAATGTAATAAATATTACCTATCGCTAATCTAGCATCGCCTCTGTTAAATGCTATTATCGGAATTTTTTCCATACTGGATATTGTGATGTTTTGGCCCTGACACTGCTGTACGCATTTGGAAAAGAACAGTTTTGTTTCATTTAATCTTTATATCTGTTTTATGTATTATTTTTCCTTTTTTAGTAGTTACAGTAGTTCGGTTGATTTTATCTATTTCTATCTTTTTATATGGTTTCGCCTGTTTAAGTCTTCGTTTTGTTTTCATAAATGCATTCGATTGGTTGGATATCTTTCTGTCCTTTCGAGATTTGTTGTGAAAATTTAAATCTTTTTCCTGTTTTTTGTTAAGATTAATTTTTACTTTATTTATAATGGATGGTGTTTCGTTAGAAGGTGTAATAATTTCTATAGGAGTGAACGATGTACTAGAATGTATAGAATTATTATACTTGTGCACAGACATAACTATTAGATCTGAGAGTTGTACGTGAGGATGTTCTGATTTATGAATTCGATAAATTTCGAGTAAAGTAGAATGGAATCTCTCTACAATACCATTCATTTCACTTCTTCCTGTAGCGGTCACATAGGGAGCGATATGAGAGAAGTCAGTAACTTCCCTGGAGTTAAATGACTTCTCTCCATCTATTACTACTATGCCTGGTGGTTTATGTTTTAATACAATCTCCTTTGATGCTGGGAAAACATCGCTGATGCCCCTGGACTCAATCCTTACCACTTGTGCATACTTGGAAAATTTATCAACACATGTAAGAAAATAATTGTTCTCTAGGAACATTATATCAAAAATGCATAATTTCGAAGGGTGCTTTTTGGCCCAGGTGTTTTTTGCATCGGTGGATTGGGTGGGTTTTCTGTCGTATTTGCACTCGTTACAGACACAACAGTTCCGTTAATAAATATTTTATTTGTGCATTCATCTTAGGAAAATATTATTTTTTTAATATTGTGCTTTATTTTCCTCTATCCCCGATGTGCTCTGTTATGTTCCTTTTGAATAACATCTATTTGATCGTTGGTGTTTGTTACGTCTTCCAATATCCTTTGAGTATATCGGATTTTAAACATATTTTTGTCTTCCAAAGTTTTTATTGTATACCTCTTGTAGTTTCCCATTATAGATTCGCTGGTTAATAAACCATTAAGTTTCGAAGGATCGAAATTAGTTTTTTAAGACATTGAGTAATGTTTGTTCGCTTGTATTTGAAATCATCATTTTGATTCGTTTTGAAGTTCGGGAATGGTTCAGTTGTCTGAATATCTCCAATTCCCTCTTCAAGGATAACTTGATGCCTGAATACATTCAAAGGCGCTTCAGTTGATGGAATGAAGAAATCATCGCTGTCATTAGCTGAATGTTGCGTTGCTGTCATGGAGTATACCATTCGACTTAAGGCATCCGCGACTACATTAGTTTTCCCTGGCTTGTATAAAATCTCGTAATCGTGTTCTTCTAGACATGCTTTCCATCGTTTTAACTTGGCATTAGTAATTTCTTTGAGAAAGTGTAAATGTGAGCGGTTGATGGTCTGTCAGTATCTTAAATTTAGCTCCATACAGATAATTTCTAAATGTTTTCAGTGCCCATATAATGGCAAGCATTTCCTTTTCAGGAACAGAGTACGATTCTTCGGCTCTGGTTAAAGATCGTGATCCAAAATGAATAGGTCTATCTTTTCCTAATTCTCCTTGCGATAAAACCGCTCCAATGGCGTAATCAGAAGCATCCGTTGTTAAAATGAATGGTTCACTGTAATCTGGATATATCAAACATCAGAAGAGGATAAAATATTTTTTATTTTTTCAAAACAATACGATCTGCGCTGGTACAAGCGATATTCTTTTACTGGATTGCATTTTCTCACCTCGTAACATATTAGTAAGTGGTTTGGCAATTTTCGCAAAATCCTTAATAAATCTCCTATAGTAGCCCATTAATCCCAAAAAAGATCTTAGCTCTTTAACAGTTTTGGGAATTGGAAACAGTTTGATGGCTTCTATTTTCTTGGTATTAGGTCTTATTCCATCACATGATATGATGTGGCCTAGAAATTCTATTTCTTTGTGGAGGAATTCTGATTTGTCCAACTGAACCTTAAGATTAGCAGAATCTAAAGTTTTTCAAATTTTTTTCTAAATTCAGTAGATGTTCATCTACCGACTTACCAAAATACGATTACATCATCCATGTATATATAACATATTTTTCCAATATGTTCTCTAAGAACATCGTCTATAGCACGCTGAAATATAGCTGGAGCGTTTTTCAAACCAAATGGAATTCTTAGGAACTCGTATTTACCATTATTTATAGAAAATGCAGTTTTTTCAATGTCATCTTCATTCATTTTTATTTGATGGAATCCTGAGGCAAGATCCAGAGTTGAAAAATACTTTGCCCTTTCATTTGTTCTAGGAACATATGTTATTTCGGGCATAGGGTAAACGATCGCTAATAGTTTTTTCATTTATCTTTCTATAATCAATTACCATTCTAAATTTTTCTGACCTGACGCATCCTTCCTTTTTTGGTACTATCCAGACTGGGGATGTCCAAGCTGATCGGGATGGTCTAATTATACCCGTTTCTAAAAGAGTTTTTATTTGTTTGTTTACCTCGCCTTGTGTATGCCGCAGGATAAGGATACCACTTTTGATGGACGGGAATACTGTCGGTGGTGTTTATTGTACATTCGACATTTGTAGTGCAGGTTAATGCTAAATCTGGTTCATGAAAAACGTGCTTATTCCTACACAGCACATCTGTCAGCATTTTCCTGTTAGTTTCATTTAAATGATTGGTACGAAAATCAAGTAAATGATTTTCCTTTTATTTTCATAGGTAAGCAAGGGTATTTTGAAAGGATAACCTTCATCCGTTATTATTTGTAAGAACATCTGTTTTGAAATAAAGGTTAGCATCGAGTGTTTTAAGCATACTGGTGCCTATGATGCCAAGAAAGAATGGATGAAAATCATACATAACAAATTGAAACTTCAGGCTTGATTTTGGTTCAAAAAATGCTATGTCAATTGCTGAGGTTACTTTAAAATTTCCATTAGCACTTTTAATGGTACCACTAGAATAATCATACGGTTTAGATTTTTTGTAGGCTAAAGCTTATTTGGGTGAAATTAAATTGATATTTGATCCACAGTCTATTAAAAAGGGAAATTCTCCTTGTGTTGTCCGCAATGTGATGTAGGAGAGAAATGTTTCACCACAGTACGGACCAATCTAAAAAATTAGTTTCTGGTTCGTTCCTGACAGCAGGGGTTACACTTGTTAGATTTGTTTCATTTAATGGTGGTGCCGTTTGGACATATTCAAGCGGAGCATCCACTGAATAGGTTTGCTTTTGCTGCCAAGGAGAAGATTGAGCTCCTTTTTGGTCATATACCGGTCGATTGGCATAATTAATAGCATTCGATCGTAGGGATGGATCGACTTCCATCGGTTGAGGATAGTTATTTGTTTTGATTGTATCGAGAAGATTGTATCGAGGTTGACTTGGACCAGGTTGATTATAGGTAGTTGTAGGAAAATGATTCCTCTGTTGATAATGGTTTCCTTGGAAGTTTCGATATCTTGGGGTAGTGGTGGTGTTTGATGCACATTATTGTTATGGTAACTGTGCCGCTGGGGAGATGGAAAAAAAAGACTCACCCTTAAATGGTGCCGATCTCATGTTCATATTGCAGTATTCTAGGCAATAATTGAAAGCAGCATTTAAGTTGGGTGGACTATTATTTTTTAATAAAAAGCAAAGAGGACTTTCTAGACCTCTAATGAAGCAATCTAACGCTTTCTCTCTAAAGTAAGAAGCGTGTGCTTCAGCATTGATAGAGTACTTCGGGTCGGTGTATATTTGGGTTATAATTGCACTTTGCAAATCGTTAACACGACTGAAGTAGCTGCTTAATGGATCTGTTGCTTTTTTACTGATCCCAGTAAGTTCGTGATCAAGTGTTTTCAGTTCTCTTTTGTCTTTATAGTAGAGCAAAAGAGTGCTTTTAATGGATGACCAATCACCAGCTATTCCATTGGTATTAATAACTTCGGCTGCTTCGCCTTTAATTTTTTCCTTATTGTTCCTTCGATTATATGAAAAAGGTGCAATCTCGTGGGACTCTAGCGTACATATGTAGAACCTTTTCTACTTCCATGACCCACGCCATTAATTCATTCGCCTTCTCTTCAAAGGTTGGAGATCTCGTACATAGTCGAGAATTTTCCCAATGCTAACAACTCGTCATAGCTCATAGTACTAGAAGGTGCAGAAGTAGTCATTCTATTTTTTTCGAAACAATTAAACCTTCTATCTTTCCTATCGTCCACCATATGACAATAATATTAATTTTTGTTCCCTTTTCACTTTTTCACTGATCTAAACACTGATTATAACTCTTAAGTGATTTCTATCAAATTTAACTTTCATTTTAATTTCCTCACTTATGAATAATAATTTGTGACTCACGATACGATCAACAATGCTGCGCCAATGTTGAAACTCATGCTGCGTCCGATGACCGATGCTCGATGTTCTGGGTTGATCCGGTTTGGCACTGCCTACTGAGGACCCTTCGGCGTCTGTTCGGGAGACTTGTCCACTTGCTGGTCACGATGACGTCTTCCTCGTTGTCGTCGTGCAGGTTTCTTATAACTTTATATCACCTCACTTTTAGACTTGGAGGTCCCATTCGGGCGCCAGTTAACTTTTTGGAAAGATTTTCTATCGGGTTACGACGTTCGGACGTGATCTTGCGGAGCAGAGAACTATGACCGTTTCAGTTTGCGGTTAGACGTAGAGTGGTTTATTTTCTAAGATTTTACAAAATATTTTGGGTCGGGAAGGAAGGATGTGGAAGGAACGAAAAACAACAAGAACAGGTAAGCGAAGGATCGTTGATGGTCCGAGGGTCGACGGCGATAACGGTTTTATCTCGGAATATGAATATTATTTGTTTAGGACGGCGAAAGTGAAGGATCGCTTGAACGTGATCGTACTTGTTTTGGACGTTTGTTAACTCACGCTCTTTTGATTTGTTCGCTCAACGCACTGACTATTCCAATTGTCCACTAATCCGGTAATCAACAAGAGACGCCAATCTTACGCGCCCAATTATCTACGCGCGATGGTTCACTAAGGTTGCTGACCGACTCGACGCCATCTTTCGCACACACATTACCACTTGGGTCGGCGTACTCTTTTTACCCAACTCGAAACGACGCTAAGCGATCGCACACTCTAATTGATTTGCATATGCACACGACGCGCCTTATTTTGTTTACGCAGCACACTGTTGTTAATATTGTACTTTTGTGTTTTCTCCAACAGTCTAAAGTTCATGTCCCTTTTCACAATTTACAACACAAAATGTATTCCGTTTATCCGTTGGTCTCCTAATTGGTAAATCCTTGCCTCCTTACAAGAGTCACATACACACAAGCAGACGATAAATGTCCGTCATTGATTTAAGTACAACGATTTTCTACCGAAGGTTCGACCACACCACTCTTCTTATACACACACGGCTTCCTGACTACAATTTACTACTATCCGGTTCGAAGGACCAAATGTTCGATAGCTTTACTGGTTCTTTCGGATCGTTGCTGTGACTCGCTTGGGGTTTACCTTCAGACTAAAATTACAAATGTATTCTCACCTATTTAGTTACAATATTCCACTAATACTATTGCCTATCCTAAACCTGAACTATACAAATATACTTACATTAAATTCATGTTAATCGGGTTGCCTACTCATAGGCGCAACACTACCCTTTGCTGAACAGCTCCAAATCAAACCAAGCAGAAAGCGTCAGCTTGTAGTAATGTGCCCAAGAAGAACACGCAACAACGCGCAACAATGTTCATATGCTGCAGATCAACATCTACAAACAATGATTTGTATTTTTGTTAATTAACGAAATAAGAACTGATAGTTCGTTCGGAATCTTAGATTTAACTTCGAGCCCCGTCATTACTCATCATCCTTGTTGGCATCCGTTGCGGGTATTGGTGGGCGCCGTTTCTGCAGCCCCGATGGCCCCGGCTCGGGAGATTTCGGCGACTTCTGTCTGCGACGGAAGCACGACCAGAAAGAACTATTGTCATCATCGGACTAATCCGACGATGGGCCCTGTGGGGGAGGATGTTTTACCGGTCCATCATCGAACGATACCTGACGCCTTTGCTTGGTGTATTTGGCGGCCAATTGTCGGCCGGGGTGTCCTCATCACTAGCGCTTATCATCGATTTCGAGATCATGCCCAGAGTGTTACCCGAAATAGCAGGGCGCCTGGATTTCCATGATTGGTTGAGCATTCAAGACAGCTCATCATCAAGTGAATCGTTCACCAGCGTATCGTCTGCCGGAGCGTCGTCCATTTCCATGCCGTCATCCACTAAAGCAGGCACAGCACCTTTCAAGAAAAAGCAGAAGAAGACGAGCGAGCTAGCATCGGTATTACCGGACCGCGCACACATTTCGCCATTCTAGCTACCAGCAGCCTGGTCCGGTTGAGCCGGTGCATTTCCCCGACGATTGCCTGCAGCGTGGAGTTGTCCTCCAGCGGGGCGCGCCGTAAACGAAAGGAACGAAAGAACCGAACGACATTATTGCATCCTTCATCACTTCACGTTCCACTTACCAGCAACCTCCAGTTTTTCGTCCGTTTCCACGGGCACCACGGCACCACGACCGTTGCCTGCAGCGGG